>NW_016829743.1:235260-267578 GCF_001698545.2 Rhinopithecus bieti | reverse complement strand
AGATGAAGAAGAAAACTAAAAGAATCTGAGAAACAAATGTAGTTCACCCAAGAGATACTGCGATGTTAGCCTAACGGTGGGAGCATGCCGGATCTCCTTCCTGCCTTTCATGTGGTTCTGTAAGCAAAGGCTGCCATCTTCAAGAGATAAATTTTTGTTCGTGGCAGTTTCCATTCAGAACTGGGGGTGGGGAAGGACGCTCGTGAACCATATACTAATTTAAGTTCTGGGGCCATCAAGTGAACATTTTACAGAGTTCACAGCTTCCAGAAAAATCCCTCATAACCAGTATTGCAGAGGCTACTAGCTCCAGTGCGATTTCGCTCATGCTTTCGTGGTAATATGAGTCTTTTCTGGGCGTGTAGCTGCTCAGCTAGGAGCTATGTGTCTCAGCTTCCCTTGTAGCGGGTGTGGCCCCATTACCAGGCTCTGGGCTGTGTGAAGTTTCCCGGTTTTTTCTTTCCACCATTGTTGCTACGCTCGCTAAATTGGGAAGACCCTAGAGAGAAACCTGTCTTTGTGCTTGGAACATCTAAGTGACTCGGAAACAATGGGAACTCCCTATTTGAAGAAATGACCTTGCTAGAAAGGGGAAGCCTCCCGAGCTCACTGGCAGGCGTCAGCCTTTTCTTTCACCGAGCTAACTCAGACGTGCTGAGCCAGCGTTTTGCTGATCTACTGAAAAAGATCCTCTCTTCAAGATGAGCTTCCAGGGGCATTCCTTTTTAGATTCCTTCATTCTAGCACAGCCGTATCTATTTCAGAATACAGTCATTGAGGATGGCAGCAAGTCACACACTGTCCAGAGCTGACCCACATCCACTGGCTTCACATGACCTAGCCAGAGTACTTCATAGCACCCTAGGATTTGGACTTTGCAATAAAGACGCTTCATCATGACAGACATTAAAACACTGGAATGGCAATTGGAATAAGGATGAATGCATGACCTGAACAAATGTCACTTAAAGAAAAAGATTTCATGGAACATACAACTTTTTGCATGGTTTCACTTAAGTGAGTCCTGTCAAGAGACAGTGCTCACATCACATTGCATTCCATCTCATCACATCATTAACCGCTGCGAGATTTTCATTAATGAAAATGAAAAATGTCTTAATATCACTGTCCTGATGACAGATGGTGAAGCAACCTCTAATAAACCCTCAGACCTCACCCTTTCATCCCAAGACTGGGGTTTCCCTTTGTATGCCCTAGGAAAAAAGTCTTTGTTAACTGACAGTTGCTGCTTTGGCTCGGGTCTCATCATTTTGATGGATGACTGCAATAATGGCCCCCAGGAACTAGTTTCTCTTTCTTACCCTTCTTCCTTGCCCCCTTCTGTTCTCAATACTACTGGAGTTTCTCTTTGAAAAGCAAGACTGATGGTGTCACTCCTCTATCTAAAACTCTTTATTAGTTCCTATCACCTACGAGATAATACAGATCAAGACCCAGCTGTATCTGCTCCTGCCTCTGCCTGGAATGTCTTTCATCAGCTTTGGTAATTTCTACTTATTTTTAAAACCTAGTTTATGTCACATCCTCTGGGATGCTCTCTCTAATCCCCTGAGACAGTGTTAATAATTCCCTCCTCTTTGTTGCCTTGCATATATTTCCATTTTACATAGGTCACACTGTCTAATCTAGGATCATCGTTTACTTATACAGCTGTCTTCTGCCTTAAGGAAAGGATCATGTCTTTTTTATCTTTGTGTACTCGGCCCCTAGCACAATGCTGGAATATAGTAGAGCCTCAGTAAATGTTTTGTCAAACTAAGTGCAGTGTTTTAAGAATTGGTAGTATCCATTATTCATTTGCAAACACAAATCAACGTACTAATAAAATTGTGTTTTCAGTATTTAGGCAACCTGGTATACTGCGAAGGGCAGGCCACAAACCAGCTGTGTGATCTGGTTCTGAGGCAGGGAAGGTCTGGTCACCTATCCCTGCAGGCTGGCAGGGGGGAGAGGAGGCATCTCTACTTGTATTACATGTTGAATTGTGTTTCCCCAAATTCATATGTTGATTTCCTTAAACTACGGCCTTATTTGGACATAGGGTTTTCACAGAGTTAATTGAGTAGAACTGAGGTCATTAGGGTGATGTTATGGGCTGAATTGCGTCTCCCCTCTCCCAAATTTCTATGTTGAAGCTCTAACCCCAAAGACCTCAGAGGCAGGGTCTTTAAAGGTTATTAAGTTAAAATGAGGTCATTAGGGTGGTCCCTAATCTAACTTGACCGATGTCCTCATAAGAAGAGGAAATCTGGACACACAAAGAGACACCAGGAAAAAGAGAGAGAGACCGGGGTGTGAGCACACAAAGGAAAGACCAGGTGAGGACACAGTGAGAAGGTAGCCATACGCAAGCTTAGAAGAGAGGCCTCAGAGGACCCCAAACCTGCCAACACCTTGACCTCAAACTTCCAGCCTCCAGAACTGGGAGAAAAATAAATTTCTGTTATTTAAACCACCCAATCTGTTGTACTTTATTATGGCAGCCCTAGCAAACTGAGATAGGTGGGCCCTAATCCAATATGACTGGTGTCCTTATAAGAAGAGAAAATTTGGACACAGAAATACACATAGAGGGAAGATGATATGAAGAGATAAGGGAAGACAGTCATTTACAAGCCAAGGAGAGGGGCCTGGGAGAGCTCTTTCTCTCACAGCCCTCAGAGAAAAACAATCCTGCTGACACCTTGACTTTAGACTTCTATCTCCAGAACTGAGAGCCAACACATTTTGATTGTTTAAGCCACTCAGTGTGTGGTCCTTTGTTACAGCAGCCTTAGCAAACTCATACACAGTGGCAAGCCTCTATTTGCAGTTCTTATTGACACACACACAGTGAATCAAGGACTGTTGACTCTGGGAGGGACTTCACTTGTTCGCCCTTTTCATTTTACTGAGGATGAAACAGAGACCCAAGAGAGGGAAACGGCTAGATAGTTCTCTTACAAACCGAGCCAAGATCCTGACAGGGCCCTTCCTATGGTGCCAGGTTTCTACTGCTTCCTGTCCCTCCACTCCTGACAAGAACCTGCTTCCTACTCAGTAAATCTGGTTCCTGCTGGTGCATTCTTGGTCCTCAGAGTGGCTTAGATGGGTAAGTCCATCTTCACATGTTTTCTTAGAACGTCCTGAGCTGAGTTCCCTTAGTGTAAGCTTTATGGTCCACCAACACTTTGGTATGCACTAATTAAATTCTTTTTAAGCTACATTGAGGAGCATGAAGAAAGTTCTGCCCCTTTTTTGGGATAGGCCAGGGTAAAATACTCAGTGCCCTGTCTTTGTACTCTAATAGGGCAGCTATACCCAGAGATGGCTGTGCTGAGGTAAGGGTTACTGCTTCCTCATTTAACATTTAAAAATACTTTATATTTATGTAGTTTTTAAAATAAAAATTACATTTCATTATGGTTTATAAGGCATTTTAAGTGCATTATCTCTTTCACTAATGCCTATGAGGCTTCCAGAATCAGGAAGTCTAGCTCCATCACTTGCTCTGTGTGTGACCTTGCTTAACCATGTTATAGCTTTGTTTCCTCATCTGTGAAGTGGGGATACTAATACTATCTATATTATATTGTTGCTGTGAGGATTAACTGAAATGCCACATAACTGGCACATAGTAAACCACAATGACCCACCAGTTGTTGTTATTTAGAGATGAAGAATCTAAATCTCAGAAGGGTAGAGGGACTTGATCTTGTAAGTAGAAAGGGCAACATTGGCTCTAGGACTTCCAGGCCCACATTCTGTAAGTTACCCACTATGCTGCACTGCTTGCTTGTCCTGCCAGCACCTTCTAAATGACTGTGGGTGGGCTGAGCGCTCTGAACTGGGGGGTAGCCTCTGAATATGGTTTGTATGCAAGGTGGGCAAGCAGCCAGACATAGCCAGTAAGTGAGCAGACGGGGGACTCTGGCTATGAAATGTCTGGGGAGGAAACATGCAGGGGGTTAGACTCATTCAAGAACTCCCAGGGGCACACTGGAGGCCAGGTGGGATTTTCCCAGCAGTCCATCTGGGAATACTCCGGGGGAGTCTCTGTGACAGGCAGTGCTATGTGGAAGGACATTACTTGGCTGAATTCCCCTGTCCCTCGACCACGACCACCTGGGAAAGCCCTCCACATGGACGCCATGGCTACTGTAGACAGAAGACCCATTGGAACGATTCCTATGTACCCCTCAGTGGACGCAGAGCGGAGAATGTCGGGGTTTAAGAAATGCCTTGCAGAGCAAGCACCCTGGTCCTACAGGCCCTGAACCTGCCTGAGGCAGGGACACAAGATCTGTTAGTAAAAAGGGCCTGTGTTCTGTTCTGTATCCAAGTGGTTAAATGGGCTTACTTAATAAGTTCTGTCTTCCTTTTGCTGACAGAATAATGATGCTTTTCTTTCTAGAGGAAGAACAGTCAGAAGATGTAGGTTTAGGGGTTAACTGCACATTTACAAGCCAAAGAAACTTGAAGAGGGTACTTAAATGTTATGAATGTCACTTTCCTTATCTGTAAAATGAAAGTAGAATAACACCTATCTGGCAAGGTTATTGTGAGGATCAAAAGAGATTATACAGTTGAAAGTGTTTTGCTAATGATGAAGCGCTATGCAACTTATCATTATTCTTCAAACTTCACAGTCCAGGTCTTAGTCTCTCTTTCTGACTCTCCTGATCCTGCTATGGGATTCACAGTCCATTCCATAAAACGAGGCCCTTCACTATATCCTGTGTTTCATTATTAAGCACATGTTCTACATCTTATCTTTACAATGAATTGTTAGAGAGGAGAGATCACATATCATATTTATTCACAATTTCTAACCAGGTAGGTGATCAATAAATACTGATTGATGGTGCAGAACTGCCCCAGCATTAGTGGAGCATAGACTTGGGAGCCAGGCCCGCCCACCTGCACTCCCTCACCCAGCCAACCTTGCAGGTTGGAGCCAAGGCAAGAGGCAGAGAAGGCAACGCCTTGGAGACTTAGGCGCTGGGTCTGGCTCTATCACCTCCTGTTGGTTTCATCAACTGCGAAATGAGCTTAATAATGCCACCCTAGTCAATATGAGAGTGAGCTCACTAAATGCACATGGTAAACTTTTGCAAACTATAAAGAAAATGTAAAGTATTATTACTAAGGTGAATGCCATGACTGGGGAGCAATTGGGTCAGGTGAAGACTGAGCCCATGCTCATTAAGGTGGCACATAGGCTGCCACCAGTGTACTCACCTGAGTGGTCTGTCCTGCATCTGGGCCACGGGCTGAAGGTCTGGGAATTGTTGCTGATGGCATTGCTCACAGTGCAGATATAGATATTGTCAGCATGCTGGGGGCCGAGGGTGAGGGACAGGAGGTGGGAGCTGTTGGCTGGGTGCAGTGGGTGGGTGCCTGCCTTTTCACTCCAGCTGTAAGCCACATGGTCCCCCTTCTCCGCTGTGCAGCCCAGTATCAAGGTGCAGGTCCCGTTCTCCTGGGTCTTGTTTAACACTTTAATTTCTGGAGTGGAGACCTGCTCTGTCAGGAGTGGGAAGAAGGGAGCCATCACTGAAATGAACCCCTGGGAATTCTCACTTGACCTTTTTGTTAGAACAAAGTACAGCCTAATAGCATTTTCCCTCCCCATCAGTGTGATTTATTTCTAGTGGGGAATCTACTGCTTCACACTGTCCATCCTGCACCACTATATCCTTTCCAAGACCACCTTGGGATAAAATAAGAATCTGCTTTTTAGGCCCCTTCTACCAATATTGTTAGGGCTTCACTTGCCCTTCCTGCTGTTCTTGACCTAGGTTGCTATTCTCCTGTCTCCTATCAGTGGAGTTTGCTGTCAACTAATCCACCATGGTTTTTAGTTGGCTTACGTTGTTACTTCCTAGACCTAAAAGAATGACTTTTTAGTGGTGGGATTTCATCTATACTGATGTGTGTGGGAGGGGGTGTGTGTGTGTGTGCTCGCACACACGCGCATGGGTGAGTGAGTGGGTGGGTGTGTAGTAAGTGCTTTTGTGTGTCTGAGATAGGGATAGGTCCTCAAGTATAACCATAGGCCTCATCAATCTATCCCACTCTAAGGCCATGAAATAGGCCAGATAAAAGGTAAACTCTTGCTTATTTAACAACTATTATAGGACAAGCACAGTGCTGGTTTTCACATTCATGATCTTTTTTAGTCTTCTCAACAATTATAACTCTAGTTGTAATTATTCCCATTTTATAGATGAGAAAGCCAAGTCCCAGGGAGGTGGAATGTCTTACATCTCACAGCTTCTAAGTGGCCAAGTTAAGATCTGAACCTAGGTCTATCTGACTTCAACACCCAAACTCTTCCTTTGGCTTGAGAACAATGCCATGGTTGCAGAGACCACATTTTCCAAAGTAAGAATTTGATCACAAAATGTGACAAAAACAGGTAACATAGGAACCAAAGGATGGAATGTCTGGAATCCACACCGTTTTGGAAAATGCATCCTGTGCAGCCTCCATGCTCATGGCAGTCTCGCCCTGGAGTCACTGCTGGAAGTGCCTCTCAGGTACCTGGGGGAGGGCCATGGGAATTCCACAGGCACTGTTTGAAGGAAAGGGAATGCTGGGGCGAGGGAGGATTGGTGAAAGTATTGCTGCCTTCCCTCTAGAAATTTGAGAATTTCAAAGAAATGTTGGTTAGCTGGGAATTCCTGTCCCATCCCCAGAGATAAGGAAGTCATTTTGAAGAAGCAGGAAAGCCTCACGTGGCTATCAGGATCCCTGGGAATTCAGATGAGCCTCTGGGCCTAAGAGATGCAATCCTGGGGTGCACTCAAGAGGGACTGGTAGTTAAAGAGGCTCAAAAAAGCACTGGCCTTGGATTCAGGTGGACCTGGTTCCTAGTTTAAGTACAGCAACTAAGAGACTTTATAACCAAAGCCTTTGTTTAAATGACAAAAGGCACTTCTTCCACCAGGTAGGTGTGATCTGGTGCCAGAATGCAGGGCTTAACAAGTGGTATGTGGGCTGAATTTTAGCCTTCTTTATCCAGAACCCCCAGGGCAGTGAAACACCTACACAAATGTGTGTAAATGGGCTAATCGCTTCTGATTAGATTTCACTGTCCTCATGTATGAGAGACTGGGTTTGATCTGTGGTATCCAATTTCTTTTAATCAGAAAAAAATTCTGTTTTCAAATAAAATATGACTTGGGGCTATAGGCCCTCCAGCCCACAGGTAGCTGGGCCCCTTTCCTTTGGGAAATGGGAGTAAGAGTAACTAATGCTTAATCAGCTATCATCAATGTGCAATTTGGAAAAAAAAAAAAAAACAATTTCAACCTTTAAAATGTCTTCCATGCAGCAGGTTTAAATACCCCCGAACTAGAAGATCATTATAGTTACTTCCAATTCTGAACACCTTTGCTTTTAAGAGAGACCTGAATTCTTGGTCAAAGGAGCACCTTGGCCCTTTAGTGTGGACTGGGGAAGCCGCCATTATTACCATAAAGCCTCAACTGCAAGCAAAAGCGCTGAACTGAAACATTTTTCTCCAGGGTCATAAGGTACCATCCCTCATCCTCCTTCCTGCTTTCCCAGATCCCCAGGGTGAGATTCTCCAGATAAAACTTGTAGCGATCTCCTAGGTAACGTGGAGGGCCTGCTTCAGATGGATCAAGAGACACTATTTTGTTCTCGACACTGTTCTCCAGTGATTTTGCCATTGTGACGACAATGTGGATGCTTTTGTTCATGCTCTTATTTATCCTTTCATGTGTCAGGGGCAGCAGCACTTTGCTTCCCAACTGCCCAAGAATCTTTGGGCAGTTCATCATGCGCCCACCTGTGGGAGGGAGGAGAAGAGAGTCCCTTATTATTAAGGCCTTTAGATAACATCGTGTCAGCAGAACAGGAAGGACAGACTGGAGGCTCTCCCCCTTCCTCTTGGGCTATCCCTGGGGCTGCCAAGTCCTTCATGGTCTATGAGGACTGCCATGAGGATCCCCACTATATTCTCAATATTTCAAAACTGTCAGTAGACTTCTTAAAATTACTTAGGATAGAGTTGTATAGAGTAACTAGAGCACTGGGTCTTTATCAACTCAGATTTAAGGTTCAGGCATCCAAAAAGCACAGAGAAGTTAAATGACTTCCCTGACTAGTCAGTAAGAGTCAGGACTAGAATTCAGGTCTGTTAATTCCTCTACCAGGGTTTTATTCCAGCATTGAATATACAGGATGAAGGACAGAGAGCAAATGAAAGTGGATCTGAGCTCATGAGCCCAGGAACCATTTCAGATCATGAGGAAAACAGAAAAATCTGAGGAATGTGGAGTCAAGAAGGGGTAAGCCCAGTGTTCAAACTGTGGAATCCTCTCTCTCTAAAGCACCCTGAGATAGTTAATAATGTCGACAGTGAGTTATTACTGTATTTTCTTTTCAAAAAAGCTGAGCCAACAAGATTTAAAAAAAAAAAAAAAAAAAAGAGCCTTTCAAACCACTATAAGGGATCCTACTGCTGATTATTTCACACCTCCTCTCTCCTCAAACCCACAACCTGCCTTTCCCCCTCCTCTCTCATGTGACGACTTTGCTTTTGTTTCACTGAAAATAAAATGAAGAAACGAAAAGAGAACTTCCATTTATTACCACCACTAACTCAACTTACCTACTTGGATGGATGGTCTACATTCCCACGCAAGTGGAGCCTCTTCCTCCATGGAGCACTCACCTACTTCAAGGCTTTGTTTCGGCAATTGCCTCCATCCCTCACATTATCAGGTTTTTTTTACTAGGTTATTTCCATCAATACACAACATATAAACTTGTAGTTTCCTTTATATTAAACATATCTCCCCTGATCCCAGGTCCATCCCCAGCTACCTCTCCATTTCTCTGTTTTCCTTTTCAGTAAAGTGCTTTAATGTGTGTTTATAGTTTATTTTCCCATTTCCAGACCCATTTTTCCTTGGACCCACTATAAACAGGTGTTCTTTCCTACTGCTCACTGGAACCACCTTTGTCAAGGTCACCGTCTACTCCACTAAGCCAAGTCAAAGGTTCTTATCTTACTTTCTTTCTCGGGGGTACTTGACATAGTTCATCCATCCCTCCTTGAAACACTGTCATCATTTGGCTCAGGGAACACCATACTCTTCCGATTTTTCACCTATCCTATAAGCTGCCTCTGCTCAGTCTTCTTGGCAGGAACCTTCTGTTCTTCTGGACCTCTAAATACCGGAGCATCCCAGTTCTCAGAGTTCTCATTCTTATCCACACCAATCCAATTTCTCATCCAATTGCACAGTCTGACATATTTCTGGGATGCTACAGAGTTATATCTCCCAACCAAACCCTTCACTGCACTCCCAACTGCCTACACAAGATAGGACTTGGAGGTCTAAAGGGCATTTCAAACTTAGCAAACAAACTCTTGGTTCCAAAACACCTTCTGCAAACATTATAATTCAGCCAATTTCTCAGGCCAAAACATTGGAACCATCCTTGACTCCTTTCGTTCTTGCATACTCCAAACTCAATTTTTTTTTCTTTGAGTCCAAGTCTTGCTCTGTCGCCCAGGCTGGAGTACAATGTTGCAATCTTGGCTCACTGCAACCTCTGCCTCCCAGGCTCAAGCAAGTCTCCTGCCTCAGCCTCCTGCGTATCTGGGATTACAGGCGCTTGCCACCGCCCGGCTAATTTTTTGTATTTTTAGTAGAGATAGGGTTTCACCATGTTGGCCAGGCTGATTTCCAACTCCTGACCTCAAGTGATCTGCCCGCCTCCGTCTCCCAAAGTGCTAAGATTACAGGCGTGAGCCACTGTGCCCAGCCATACTCCACACTCAATTTAACAGCAAATCCTCCTGGCTCTGACTTCAAAATATGTCTGGTATCTGAACCCTTCGCACCTCCTGCATTTCCACCACCATCATCCCAGGCCTGGTACTGCCATCTTCTTCCAGCTGATCTCCCTGATAGAGTAATCTTTAAAAACCATGTCCTATTTTGTCTCTCTCCTGCTTTTAAATTTCTATGGCTTTCTAGCACTGATAGAATAAAACCATAGTCCACTATTGATATGGGTTCAAAGGCCCTGCATACCCAGTCCCTGGCACTGTTCCAACTCCATTTCCTGCCCTCCTCTTTGCTCACTGTGCTACGGTCACACTGGCTCCTGGCTGTTTCTTAAACCCACCAAGAACATTCCTGTCTCAGAACTTTTGCTTTTGCTGTTCCTCTCGCTGGAGAATTTCTTCCCTTCCATACCTGGATAGCTCATTATTTTACTTTATTTTAGGTATCTGCTCCAAACAGTTTCTCCTCCGAGAGGCCTCCTCTGACCATATATCTAAAATAGCTTTCCGTTTCTTTCTGCACTTATCACTGCCTTATATTATACTGTATTTTTTTGTTTGTTTGTTTTATTTTTGTCTCTCCCACTAGAATGCAAAAGCCTCAAGAGGAAGAACTTCATTTTGTTCACTATTTTGACCCCAGGACCTAAAAACAGGTACTCTGTGCTTAGCACATAGGAGGCATTTAATAAATATCTGTTCAATTTATGAATGCTGAAAACCGTATTACCTGACCAAAGCCTCTTATTTAGGTTCAGATACATATAAGTTTATAAGTTCAGATATATATATATCTGAACTTAACCATAAGCTAGTGTACATAAAAGAAGGAGTCCATGACTCAAAGAGAGCATAGATTGTTCTAGCTGATAAGAAAGTCAGAGAGTAAAATAGAACCATCAGCTTAAGTAATGCAGCTACCTAGAAGAGACTCTTTCACAACTGACTTGTGGCTAAGATGAGATATTGGAAAATTGGACACACTGGCCCAAATATTCTTGTTACCAAAATACCCTGAAATCCCAATGTCGTTCAGTAAAGGGCTCAGCTAATAGTAGACTGGAGATTCAGTGACTGGAGAAGAAGAAAAAGTAGTCTCTCTGGGCTAAAAGCTGGATTAGAGTGATTGAAATTCATAATTGTTGAGGAAAAGTGAGAAAAGCAATTAGGCACTTGTTTTTTAAAATATTGCTAATATATTAAGCTTAAAACAGAGTGCTCTCCCCTGCTGCCTTGATGACATGAGGAACATTATAGTTATTGTGGTTGTGGTTGTTTTTACATCAATAAACTGGGAAGCATGTTGGATTTTCTTCCAACCACACTTGTGGATGCCTGACTGTCTAGATAATGTGACCCCTTTGGTGGCCGCATACCTGAATTGTAGGCACAGTACTTAAGAGAGTAACTTGAGTCCTGAACCTAAACTTCTAAGTATAAAGAAATGGGGAAAAATTTAGAGCCATATGTGCAAGAATGAAGTTCCAAACTTCTGTATAAAAAGTGTAGATGCGCATATGTATATTTTTCTGGGAGCTCATCCATAAATGCCATCTCTTAAAGGGATCTGAGATTCAAAACAAGATTAAGAATTGCTAGCATAGTGTTGATTTTTAAAGACCAACTTTGATAGGGGAGAAAAAAATTAAAAATTCCATTTTCAGACCATAACCCATCGCCACCACTCCCCAAAATGGCTCCCATGCACCCCTTCCCCCCTAACCCTGCACACTCTTTGCACCATGATTGCTTTCAGAACTTGGAGTTGGTTGGGGGAGGAGAAAGAGGGATATAAGAGAGGTATTGAATAACCAAAAAAATAAAAGAAATCAAAGAAAAAAATCAAAGAAAGAAAATAGAAGGAGAAAGAGGAAGAGGAAAGGGGAAGGGGTAGATGAGAGAGACTGAGTGGCTTATGCACACTCAGTCATGAGGAGTGGAACCAAAACTTCATCAGGAAGAGACCCTTATACCCCACAACCCACATAAAGAATGATGACGCAACACCTGAGTGTGTGTGTGTCGGGGTCTGGAGGGGGTACTTGAGATCACCCTCACCTAAGCATAAGGTGGAAAAATAAGTGGGGGCTTTAAAGTGGTTCATAAAACCCCTCAAGTGGCATCCCTGCTCCTGAAACATCCTGCTGCCTGATGAGTGTTTTCCAGTGTGTCTGTGATTCAGCCAGCCCTTGTTTGCTAAAAGAGTCTGGGAGGAAACATTTGTAGCTGTTAACACCAACTCACTTTCCTTCGCGGGCAATTCTACTTCGAAAAATGAGTGATTCACACGGGCCTAAGGAGTTTGGTCAAAAATTATTAATAGTATGATTTAGCCAACCCTCTCACAACATGAGCTTCTACCTAATGATAACCCTTTTTGTTTTATTGTATCATATTTTTTTTGCCTAGCCCTGATACTTTCATATGTGCTTTTAGCACCTTGCTACAGCATTCTTTCAGGAACAGAAGGAACAGAACTTACGGACTCCACAGTTGTTTTGGTAAATTTAGGCTCAGAAAAAAAAGACAACTTGTCTGTGTTTGCTTTTTAAACTGTATCCCCATCAGTCAAAGTCCTATTTTTATTCTTTGGCACTTCTGGGTCATTCTATCTTATACTATTAGCATGTACCTTCCCTAGCCTTAGAGCCTAGAACCACTCTTTATTTGCCTAGCTAACAACTTCCATCTTTCTGGTCTCCATTTTGACATCTCTTTCATAGGGAAGACTTTCCTGACTCCTGACTTAGGTTGGGTTGTCCAGCCACAGGCTTCCAATGGACGATGAATGCACTCCTTCATATCATTCATCATGTGTTCAACTCTGGTTCAATGCCTGTAATCCCTTACTCTTATAAGCTTCCAAGAGTACGGACCGCGTCTGTTTTATTCACTGCAGTATCCCTAACACCCACCTGGGACATAGTAGGAGCTCAGTAAATCCTTGTTGCCCAAGTGAATTAATAAAAAAAACGGATGAATGAACGAATGAGCAAATGACAACACAGAGTCCAAGTCCTCCTCCCACCAAAATTGTAATGTACTCTGATTTGCCTTTATAACATCCCTAAGAGGTATGTTATGGAGGAAAGTGGTGGGGACCCTTTTCCCCACTTGCCAGCTGAGGACATGGAAGTGTCTTAAATATAAACCCTAGATTTCAGGTACAACAGACAACTTGCCATTTCCCCTGAACACTTGAAACCCTTTACCTCTGCATTTGTGCCTCCTTCTGGAATACTCCTTCTCAAGTTCCATAAAATCAAACCCATCAGACCTATTTATTTGGAGCTAAGTTTTAATATTCATTTTATTAACTTTATCCCAAATGTGCACATGAGATATTCTGGATTAGATTCAAATTTCTTATTAAATGACTCACAGTAAATAGTAAATGCTTTGGCCCCCGCTTCCCCCTAGGATGATGTGATAAGAGTTTTATGTGAGTAACCAGACACTCCATAGGTAAGAAACAAGGACAAATTATTTTCCCTACCTATAAAAGGGGAAGGAGGCAGCTATCCCCCCTGCCCTTCTTAAAGGTCTGCTCCTTATTCCAACACTTTGATAGGTAAATAAATCTCTCCAGGAGCCAGATAGTCCCTTACATGTCTTGGCTTTTATGGCAAGTCCTGGGACTTGTCTCCAAGTTCTGGGGCTCATTCCTTCTTGCATGTTGCAAAATGAAGGCGCAAGCTTATGCTAGCCTGCTTAGGAAGATAGCGACTCCAGGCTTCATGGCACCTTGGGCGCTCTACCTAGGGACGTTGTTCAGGCTGTAACCATTTGGTCCTCTCGGGAAAAGTTTTATTATTCATTTGGATCAGAGCAATTACCTATACAAATGACTACAGATTTAATTCTCATGGTATGAAAAAAGTGTCAGGAAGCTAGTGTTCTTCACCAGGACACTGAAAAGTCCAGAAAAGTTTTATTCCCGCCCTCTTTATCCTTAAGTCTTTGATTTCTTCTCTTAAAAAATTGATACATAATAGAGGTACATATTTTCAGGGTACATGTGCTATCTGATACATTCCCATGTTATGTAAAGATCAAATCGGGGTAATTGGGATATGTATCACCTAGAGTATTTCTCTTTCCTTTATGCTAAGAACATTTGAATTATTCTCTTCCAGCTATTTTGATATGTACAATAGATTATTGTTAACTATAATCACCCTACTGATCTATCAAACACGAAGACCTATACATTTGGAAAGACACACAAGAAACTGGTCACAGTGGTTGCCTCCAGCATGAGGTATGGAAGGCAGATTAGTCTTCACTAAATACTCTTGTGTACTGTTGAAGTTTCATAGACATGACATGTTTTACAGATGTGATAATCAATAAACAAACTAGTTAACAAAAAAAATTAAATGAATGTTTGCATGATGAAAAACGTTTTCATTTTCCAAATTACAGGTCAAATACTTCTTATATGCCCTCTACATTCTTCTATGATTTTTATCAGTCTCTCACCTTTTGAACATTTCTATACTTCAATTTATTTCAATTCAATTCCACTCGTATTTTTCAATTATAGATAGCACATTCTAATTTTTACCATGGGATCTGGATACAAATTGTGGCATTCTCCCCACCCTGCTTCCCAAACATGGGCTTGTCCAGTTTCACTCATTGAGGCCTCTGGAGTCAGATGGCTATGTGAGCACAGAGAAATTGCTAAACTACTCTGTGCCCCTTTCCTCATTTATAAAGTTTTAATGGTACCAATAATACATACATATCTTATAGGGTTGGTGTGAAAATGAAATGACTGACACACATAAAGCATTTAGAACAGTGCCTGGTATAAAGCAAGTATGCAGTATATGCTAATATTATTCACTCAACAAACATTTGTGTACAGGCTTTCAGTACAGAAACAGTGTCAGGTGCTGTGCAGTGGCTGTTGTTCATTTTGTTTTCCCCACACCTTGCACCCTTGCACCCTTGACAAATGATGTGGCTGCCACATAATTTGTCCTTAATAGCTGCTGAATGGGATCATTCAAAGTCAATCTATGGATAAAAACAATTAGCCCTGATACTCTGATTTCCAGTCCAGTGAGGGAGACAATGAAAGTGACAGCATCACATCGCATCACAGTATTAACATTTTTGAGAAATAGAAGTGCCTAGATTGACATCTTGGGATAGAATGGGCCACTGAACATACAAGGTTAGGCCAAGTCTAGAACCCACGCACTTGTCCCTCACCTTCCCCCAAAGTGTGTGAAGGGGGTGCGGAGGAGCTGCATGGAGGAATAAAAAAACTCACTGAGGTAAGGTCATCAATTATAACAAATGTACCACCCTGGTGGGGGATATTGATAACAGGGGAGGCTATGCATGTATGGGGCAGAGGGTATATGGGAAATCTCTGTTCTTTCTGCCCAACTTTGCTGTGAACCTAAAACTGCTCTAAAAAATAAAGTCTATTAAAACAAATCTCATTGGGGGAAATGAAAAATTCACTTTACTTGGGGAAGGGACATGTGGACTTTTGATTTTACAATTCTGACTGGGAATTAGAAGTTGAGTTGAGTAGAAACAAGAATGGGAGTGGGTGCCAGTTTTAAAAGTATCAAGCTTCTTGCTTGGGCAAATCTGTCATGACTAACCTGCCCCATTTGCAAAGCATTTCTGCCTGGGTTTTATTGGGGCTTCACAAAAGGGTGTGTATTTAAAAATAAAATCACTGAAAAACTTTTGTGAAGATTCAAAGAAGAAAACATGCAATGAAGTGAGCAGCCTCCGATTGGATAGACTTGCCTTGTGAGGCTGGGCTGCTTCTCCCTGACCGGTGACTTCCAAAGCCTCAATAGGACCAGCTATTGGTCAGCAGTGCCTAAGATGCTATGGGCCAGGCTGGCCAAGAGGCTAGCAAGCACAGAGATGGAAAAGTCCAGCTCACAGTTCAGCACCATCACTCCTTATAGTCACCAAGAAGTGCTCCAAAAATGGTGCAGTCACAAATTGGTTGCAACAAGGGAAGCTTGGCTTTCCCTGTGACCACTTAAAGTGGTTCAGTTTGGTTTTCTGAGCCCTGAGCTCAGTTCTGTCTCTCCTAGACCTTGGGAAGTATGACCCATGGGTCTGCAGATTCCAAAAGAAAGTGGCTGAGCAAGCCCTGTTCATCTGACTGTCTGGTAAAAGACACATCCATTGTGCAGTACCCCCACATCCCTGGTATATCTCGGTGCTTTTCCTGGAAAAGTCCATATTGGATTTGCGGTCTTGAAAACCCCAAGCTTAAAACACCCTGGGCCTCAGGATTTCCCCCACTGTCCGTAATGCCACCTCTTCTACTCCAGGCTACCTCCCACAGTCTAAACAAATAAGCAGAAAGAGATTCTCACCCCACTCACACAGGCAGTCCAAAGTCCACTTCTTGCTTGGCTTTTTCTTTCTCAAATACCTTTTCTCATAGCCCTGATACTTCTAAACAGAAAGCAAGAGCCTGCCTTGGGAAGAAGATATCCAGAAAGACAGGAACAGAGTCCAGATCCAAAGGTAGCCCTTGTCTGGCCTTCCTGCTGGAGCTACTCTCTGAGGGTCCCCAATTTGCATTTCCCGCATACTGTAACCAGCCCTAGGCTCCAGAAATCCCAACTTCTTCCCTCTTGCTTTCTTGGACCTTCTCTTCCAAGAAAATACACACCAGTATGACCGCACTGTGGTCACTGCTGGTTATTAGCCAAAAGCCTGGAGTTTTCACTTCTACTCTCTCTTCCCACTCTAGCCAATGCTTTCTGTTGACCCATGCTCCTGGTTTGTCAGCCTGCATGGGCACAGATTCCCTCCTAGGGCAGGGATGTAGGGCAAATCATCTCCCAGAGCTCACTCCATCCAGCTCAGTCTCTCTAGGCTGGATCTTTGTCAGAAGAATGCCCATGTAAAACCAACCACTCAACCAGGACTTCTACCAGAGCCCGTCACCCTAAGACTGGTCAGAAAAGTGACTGGAGCCTTTGGCTTAGAGCTCCTCATTTCCTTGGAAACTGGGGTTGGTGGGGTTGAGTCTTGGAAACCCAAGGGCCCAGGAACTCATAATGTTCCTTCCTCTTTGAAAGAGGCAGTTGAAACTGACAGCCAGTCCCTAAGGAAGAGTGACCAAACACAATCCCCAGCCCTGCACCTTCTCTCCATCCACAAAGATATGCTGATTCCAGGCAGCTAACGTGGGACTCAAACCATCAGGCAGATGAACACTCACCTGTTCCGTAGCTTGCCCCAAAAGCCAGGGAGAGAAATAGCACGAAGGTCAAGGCGAGGAGCCCCTTGGGATCCATCAGCCAGTGAGGAGAAGGAAAGGGTCCTGGTCAGAGCCTGGCAGCTGCTCACAGATGCTAGGCAGGAGCGAGCTTCGTGTCATGCAGTGCTGCCTCTGCTGTCTAATTTATGTATCAGGAACCAGCAGGTTCCTGAACCCGCTTCCTGTATCACCGGGACTTTTTCTGCTTGTGTCTTGAGGATTGCTCATCTCCCATGAGGCTTTCAATCACTTTTTTGTTCTCAAGAAGCAGGCTTCTCAAGAAGTCAGGCACTTAGCCTATGGGAGTCAGGAAAGGGGGTGTGTAGTCACCTCGGCCAAACCCCAGCTTTGGGCAGAAACATGCACCCCTGCTTCTTTCCTTAGCTGTCCCCAGGAACCGGATGTTGCAGATTATCTGAGCAGTTCTCTCCGGTAAGTCTTCTTGGATTGCAAAGAAAAGATGGTTTGTCAGATCACTCCTCAGATTTGGCAGTTCACAGCTGAACTTAGATGACTGCATTTTGATGAGCTCATAGAACTCTTACTTCTGTTTTATTTCGTAATTTCAGATAACACCTCAACATGTAGTCTGGTGCAGGTGCCACTGTCACAGAGAGATGGGATGGGCAAGTGCGGGTCACTTGGAAGAAACCCTGTGACCCCAGTGAGTGCAATGTGGTATAATTTAGTGTCCCATGCTCCTAGTTTGTCTTCTCGCATGTGTGTGGATTCCCTCCCAGGCAGGGATGTAGGACAAATCTATCCCAGAGCTCCATCCTTCCAGCTCAGTCTCATTGTTGTGTTTGTTTTTTCCTAATTTTTAACGTCTGTGTGTACATAGTAGGTATATATATATAGATGTATGGGGTATATGAGATATGTTGATAGAGGCATGCAATGTGTAATAATCACACATTGGGTATTACTACAATGTGTGATTATTAGACACATAGGGTAAGCGGGGTATCCATCACCTCAAACATTTATCCTTTGTGTTACAAACAATGCAATTATACTTTTAGTTATTTTTAAATGTGCAATTAAATTATTATTGACTATAGTCACACTGTCGTGTTATCAAATACTAGTTCTTATTCATTCTTTCTATTTTTTTGTACCCATTAACCATCCCCGCTTCTTCACCAACCCCTACTACTCTTCAGCCTCTGGTAACCATCCTTCTACTCTCTATGTCCACAAGTTCAGTTGTTTTAATTTTTATCTCCCACAAGCAAGTGAGAACGTGTGAAGTTTGTCTGTCTGTGCCTGCCTTATTTCACTTAACATAATGATCTTCAGTTCCATCCACGTCGTTGCAAATGACAGGATCTAATTCTTTTTTAGCTGAATAGTACTCCATTGTGTGTATGTACCACATTTTCTTTATTCACTCATCTGTGATAGACACTTAGGTTGTTTCCAACCTTGGCTATTGTGAATAGTGCTGTAACAAACATGAGAATACAGATATCTCTTCAATATACTGATTTATTTTCTTTTAGGTGTACACCGAGCAGTGAGATTGTGGATCATATGGTAGCTCTATTTTTAGTTTTTTGAGGAAACTTCAAGCCATTCTCCGCAGTGGTTGTACTAACTTATAGTCCCACCAACAGTGTACAAGGGTTCCCTTGTCTCCATATCCTTGTCAGCATTTGTTATTGCCTGTCTTTTGGATAAAAGCCTTTTTAATTTAACTGGGGCTGTGTTGTATTCTGGGAGTTGCCTTTATTTTAGAGTTTGTGTCTAACTTTTCATTGAGGAGAAGGAACTAGTATTGGCAGAAGGAAGATCCCGCCCTCTTTCATGAGTTAAACTATAAGAATGGGATACTGGAAGTGTAACCAATGCTCACAGGGAGACTTGAAAGAGTAGGGAAGTGTTTTTAGAGTTCATTGTAACAGGTCATAGGCACTCTCTGATGGGCCTCCCCATGGGGATCAGGTAATAAAAGTTGGTGGGATATGTGAACTTGTTCTTTATCCTCACTGTTTTCTTCCTTCCTTCCCCCAGCACTCAACTGTCCTCCTCACAACTATTCCCAGTGGTGTGTGCTTGAACCAGCATGTTCAACAATTAATAGAACTGTTAAATTTTCAGGAATCTGGATGGGCACAGTGGCACGCCTGTAACCCCACCACTTGTGGAGGCCTAGGTGGGAGAACCTTTGAGGCCAAGAGTTTGAAAACAGTCTGAGCAACATAGTGAGACCTCATGTCTACAAAAATTTTAAAATAAAATAAAATAGATTTTCAGAAAGCTTGTGAGGTGCTTGATGAACATGGCCATTATTAAACATATAAAATTAAATTAAATTATATAAACTTACAGTTAAGCTGGGCGTGGTGGTACATGCCTGTAGTCCCAGCTAGTTGGGAGACTGAAGCATGAGGATCCCTTGAGTCCAAGAGTTTGAGGCTGTAGCATCTTTATAGCAGTGTGAGAATGGACTATCATGATCATGCCTGTTGGCGTGGTTTGCCGCTGTATCCCCACCCAAATCTTATTTCAAATTGTAATCCCCATAATCCCCAAGTGTTGAGAAAGGGACAAGGTGGGAGGTTTTGGATCATGGGGGCAGTTTCCTCTCCATGCTGGTCTTAAGACAGTGAGTGGGTTCTCACAAGATCGGATGGTTTTAGAAGGCAATATTTTCTGCTCTTGGCTGCACTTCTGTCTCCTACTGTGATGTGAAGAAGGTCCTTGCTTCTCCTTTGCCTTCTGCCATGATTGTAAGTTTCCTGGGACCTCCTTAGCCATGTGGAACTGTGAGTCAATTAAACCTTTTTCCTTTATAAATTACACAGTCTTGGGTAGTATCTTTAGAGCAGTGTGAGAATGGACTAATACACCTGTGAATAGCCACTGCACTCCAGCCTGTGCAACAGAGCAAAACCCTGACTTTAAAAGAAACTTTGCAACTAAATAAATTATACTAAACAGAGGGAATAAAATCTCAAAGCTCATTGTTTCTTAATTATGTTATGACATTACTGATATCTACGTTCTTGAGGTAATTGACATCTCTTATGTGTCTAGAGTGGAAATTAAATACTGGATCATTGGTGCTTCTGGACCTGTCTTCCCCACTCTGCATTCAATGGCATTATGTCGGGAACTTGAAACTGGCCATGATGAGAGTTTATGCCACGGAAATCAGCAAGCAATATGAATCAGAACTTTATTGTTTTGTTGATTGTCTAAATGTAAGAAAGTAATAGAGAAAACATAATGATGCAGAGTACACTTAAATGTGTGCTATGACTGTGGCTCTTACATTGGGATTAGCATAAAAAATTGAGGAAACATTTTCCAGTATTCAAAACTATCATCTGATTCAGCAAAAGTCACTAGTGTCACTGATGAGCAAGTGATGTTCCAACATATATTTTTGTTGTTTCACATTTCTTTAACTTCAAAAAAGACATTAACCAACATTCATCTTGGAACTACATTCCTTTGTCAATTGTAACCACAGTTCGGCTGTGGATATGAATTAAGCCAATATGAAAGCAAGCAGCCTGTGAAATCAGTGGCTGTATGGAATTTACAATAAAGGGGATTGTACATTTTGCTAAAATACAATAAATTGTATTTTATAAATTGCATGTTACACATTCTTCATATAAGCAAAATTTATAACAAACTCATTTACGTATATGCATACATTATCTTTCATTATGGTTAACCATTTACCAACACACCACTGTTACAATAACTGAGAATCCAAATAGTGAATGGCATACTGTCTACATATTCATAAAATATCAGTTGAAATAACTAAATGATGTGAGAATACTAGGATCCTGTAAAAATGGGAAACCAATAATCCAGGTCTGATTTCAAGACTGGTGTTCTCTCCTCGAGCTGCACGGCTCCTGGAATGCATGCTGTCTATTCATTTCAAGCCATTCTCTCTCAAAGACAGACACTTATTCTCTTGTTTACTTTGCCCTTCCTCTCATTTCCAGAATTAGCCCTACTCCAGCCTCACCATGAGGCATCTCCACTCTGACCTCCGGGATCCCCTCTGCACAGAAAACTGAGCTAATGCTAAGCACTGTCTGAAGAGTTTTCCTGTTTGGTGCAATCTAGAACTCAATAAAAACATACATTGAATGAGGGTCAGAAATGGTTTAGATGAAGGTTCTGAGATTCTAGAGTGGATTCTATAGAGTCCTCCCTGCCCCCAAATTCTTCTTCACCTGGAACGTCTGAATGTGGCCTTATTTGGAATAAGGATCTTTCAGATGTAATTAAGGAAAGAATTGAGATGAGATTATGTTGGGTGAATTAGAGTGATCCCCAAATCCAATGAGAGTAGTGCCTCTTTATAAGAAATAGAAAAAGGACACACAGAGACACAAAGAAGATGGCCATGTGAAAAGACAGAACAGAGACTAGAGCTATGCAGCCACAATCCAAGGAACACCAGAGACAACCAGACGCTGGAAGAGGCACAGAAAGATTCTCCCCTGGAGCTTTCAGAAGGAGCCATGCCCTGCCAATATGTTATCTTTAGACCTTGGGCCTACAGAATGGTAGGAGAATGAATTTCTGTTGTTTTAAGTCATCAGGTTTGTGATAATTTGTTACAGCAGTCACAGGAAACTAATACAGGATCTGAGGGACAATGTGACTGACCAGAGATTTGCAGTTAGTACATCTAGTATACTGAGCTGCTTCCTTCAGCTATTAAGAGCAGATATCAATAGACCAACAGAAGATACACAGATGATAGTGCCTTGTAGTTACAAAGTCGTTTTCAAAAGCCTTCGCATTCACGGCCTTATTTGATCCTCCTAACAGCCCTACTAAGGAGCTAGTGGCATTTGTAAGGCAGAATCTGGACCAAACTTGGGAATCCTGACACTGATCAGAGCTCTTTCCTTTTTCCTGGTGAGTATTTATCACCATGAATACTCAAGAGGATAAGGAGGAAGGAAAGCTTGCTAATTGAACTCCCTGGATGCCTGGGGTTTCCACATGTGTTATTTCATTAATCTTGGTAGCAGTAAGAAGCAGGAATAATTATCCTCATTTTACAAATTGAAGTATAGTGCTGCTATTAAATAACTTGCTCAATGGCTCAGAGCCAAAGAAAAAAAAAAAAAAAAAGCAAGAGTTGGATTCAAACCCTGGATTATCTGACTCCAGAGTCTGTGCTCTATCCATTCACCATACCACTTGCATTATACCGAGCAAGAATCTTAGCCAGTCTTCAGGCTCGTGTAGGCCAATGGCTCATTATCTGTGAAACATTCCTTCTGGCACAGGCCACAGTGTGGGCAATAGGAGAATCCTAGGTGAGCACTGTTTCCTGTCCTAGCCTCCCATGTCTGTGGCTCAGCACCATTCTTTCCCTTTGGCGATGCAGAGCCCCACCCTGAGAGTGAGGAGGACTACTTTTCTGTGGAAAATAGCCTTCCCCAAAAAACCTCAAATGGGTTATCCATCGAAGACATCTCCTACCTCCTATACTCTTTTTTTGTTTGTTTGTTTGTTTTTTTTTTTATTATTATACTTTAAGTTCTAGGGTACATGTGCATAACGTGCCAGGTTTGGTTTACATATGTATATTATGCCAATGTTGGTGTGCTGCACCCATCAACTCGTCACACCATCAATCATCATTTATATCATATATAACTCCCCAGTGCAATCCCTCCCTCCCTCCCCCTCGCCCATGATACGGCCCCAGTGTGGTGATGGTTCCCCTTCCCGAGATCCCAAGTGATCTCATTGTTCAGTTCCACTATGAGTGAGAACATGCGGTGTTTGGTTTTCAATGTTCTTGTGATAGGTTTGCTAAGATGATGGTTTCCAGCTGCCATCCATGTCCCTACAAAGGACGCAAACTCATCCTTTTTTATGGCTGCATAGTATTCCATGGTGTATATGTGCCACACCTCCTATACTCTTAAATGTGTCCCTAAGACTTGCCACTCTCTCTCCTGACACTATGGCTATGGGTGCCAATATCACCTGCCTGACAGTGTCTGGGCTGGACTGTTCCTGAGTGTCTTGGCTTCCCAGCCAATGGTCATCATCATCATAGCCTCTGACCAGAGGTCCCCTATGGAATGAACTGACCCCACAGAGAAGGGCCACTAAGGCCAGATCACCTGGCCACATGGACCTCATGATGAGCATATTTATCTGGATAAGAAAAAAAAAAAAAAAAAAAACCCTGCAAAACGAAAATGAAAATACAGAATTCCCCCAAACTCTGAAACCTCTCCTAGTAGACCTGATTGAAGAGTTTAAAACTGGCCTGGGGAAAGCACTGGGAAAAAACACCCTGGGGTCCGCCCTGCTGGGTGAGATGAGGAAGCCCACAGGGCAGATGGCTGATATGGAGGCTGAGCAGACTAGTCAACCAGATAGCCTTGTTGTGGCGCTGGGGCTGTCAGGGTTGAGGGGAGAGTGGAGAGAAAACTGGGCTTTGAAGTGGCTCTAGCCCAGATCCAGGCTCAGGCTCTACTCAACTCCTTTATGCTGAATGTTCGTGTCTGCCATCAGTTCCCTAGCCAGATGGATGAGCTGAGTGACCAGGCCTGGGCAGGAGAGATGAAAATCCCACTGGCAGTGCCTTCTTCCCTGTATCCTGTCTGTGGTACTGGGATTGCCCACTGCAAGGCCCTCACCAGGTTTCTCACATCAGTGAGAAATTCAGACTTGCTTCAGGGCACTGGAGTCTGGAAGTGGAGAGACATCTGAGGGTCTTTGCCATCTGAGGACTTCCTCTCCAAACTGCTGTCATTTCCATTGATGCTCCTCCATCCTTCCAGACCCCAGACCCAATATGTGGGGATCCCTCCCTTCCTGGGGCCTGCGCTGAACTGACTTGGAATTCTTCATGTCCCTTAAGGGGTGACTGTGACCGAGAAAGAGTCACTGCTTCACAGACTCTCTCCACAGCATTTTTAGAAGCATTCTTGGTAGGACTGGGGTGCTTCCTACTACCTTTCAAATGACCTCATGTAGCAGTCATGTAATTTGCTAGCCTGCTTTTTACTGGCATACATTGTTAAAGAAAGGGAAATGCCCATGCCACTCTACTCCTTCTAGGAAGAAATAGGGTTCAGGAACTGGTGACAGTGGTTATTCAGTCACCAGCCTCAGATCTTTTCTGTGCTCCAAAAACTGCCTCCCATAACCCTGGTCTTCCTTCTTAGACAGAGTGGTAGATACGACAATAATTTGCAAAGTACCTGGAAACCCTGTGTAACCACTATCAGAAGCAGAATTCATTTCTGTCTCTGAATAGTTCTGGCCCTTAACTAACCAGTCACCTCCCTGAGAAACAGAGACAGCTGGGGAATGGGCGCTGTGTGCTCCATGAAGTCATTGAATGACCCTCTGAGATACTCATGGGCCATTTATGCAGTCCAAAGCAGTGATTCCTGCACTGTCACACCAATGAGGTGGGCTGACCAGAAGTGAGTCCAGGAAAGAGGGGAGAGCTAGGACACTTGAGCTGCTTAGAAAAGCTAGCTATAGGGTAGAAATCTTCAGTGAACAATTCTAACTGGAACCACTGGAGAGAGAGGTGAATAGTGGAGAGTAACTCCAGATGAAGCCCAGTGGTGGAATCCCAATCCACCTGCTTCTCCATCCACTCGCCTCTTCTCCATCCACCCACCTCTTCCCCATCTACCTGCCCGCCCCAGCACTGACTATGAGAAAACCATTCCATTGGTTTAAAATATAGTGACTCTAAACATCCTTTAGTAATATATTCATACTTACCAAGAATAACAAATCTAATTGTCAACCACTTAATGACTTTATCAGATAACACTGCTAGTTAAGAGAAAAATATTTAAGAATTGTGGTCTTTTTTTAACATTGGGGTTCCATCCTCCAGTGGTTAATTTTATGTGTCAACTAGATGGCATTATGAAGTGGCCAGATTAAACATTATTTCTGAATGTGTCTGTGAGGGTGTTCTGGATGAGATCAGCATTTGAATCGTGTCTCAGGAAAGCAGATTGCCCTCCATCCAATTCATTGAGGGCCTGACTAGATCAAAAAGGCAGAAGGAAGAATTTGTCCCTTTTGCTTCCCGCCTGCCTAGTGAGCCCTTGTGCTGGGATTTACGCTGTCAGCTCCCCTGGTTCTCAGGCCTTCAAACTCGAACTGGAATTACACCACTGGCTTTCCTGGATCTCCAGCTTGCAGACAGCAGGCCATGAAACTTCTCAGTCTCCATAATCACATGAGCCAATTCCTCATAATAAATCTTTTTATGTATACGTATCCTGTTGATTCTGCTTCTCTGGAGAACCCTAGCTAATATTCATCTCTTCTTTTAAAAATCACAAAAGTAATATAGCACTGAAGAAAATGTCTACAAAAGAAAGAAAATAAAATGCGATCCAGGTATAGTGGCTTCCGCCTGTAATCCTAACACTTTGGGAGGCCAAGGCAGGAGGATTATTTGAGGCCAAGAGTTTAAGATCAGCCTGGGCAACCTAATGAGACCCCAGCTCTACAAAAAAAAAAAAAAAAAAAAAAAAAATTTTTTTAATTAGCCAAGCATGGTGGCGCATGCCTGTAGTCCCAGCTACTTAGGAGGCTGAGATAGGAGGGTTGCTTGAGCCCAGAAGTTCAAGATTACAGTGAGCTATGTTTGTGCCACGCACTCCAGCCTGGGTGACATAGTGAGACCCTGTAAAAAAAAAAAAAGAAAACAAAAAAGAAAGAAAGGAAAATCTGCCAACATTTTTTAACCATCACAATTGCTTTCAAGTTTGCAATTTTCCAAACCTTTCTTTATAAGGCAGCAGACTGGTTCAGAACTCTGGCTACATGGTCAGATAGTTCTGGGCCCATGTCCCCATTCTGTTATTTATAAATCATCCCACCTTAGACAAGTTACTTAATCTCTCTAAGCCACGCTTTCCTCATCAGTAACAGAGTTAAGACGATGAACAATCTCATAGGATTGTTGGGATAAGTAAATGGCATAAATACAAGTAAGATGTTCACTGCAGCACCTGACATGTGAAAGTCGTTTTGCATTGGTGTCTACCACTTTTTATTGTTTCCTGCAGGTGGTCATGATTAATTAAATGGCGAACCCCATAAAGCTGCAGCTGGGGATGCACAGGAAGTTCTGCTGTGTGGTCAAGATCAAGGACACTCCTCAGAGACATGGAGCAGAATGTTTCAGGCACCCTACAAATGAATGTCATTCCTGGGCATCTCTATTGGAGGCAATGATAACTTGGCAACATAAATTAGGGACAAAAGCACACTATAGACTATTAAGACCTTTTAGCAATTGAAGACAGAGAGATGGACTTTATATAATAAGTGTTTTAAAGCCCTGTTGTAAAAGAATTGAAATTTCTCAGCATAGACTATCACATTTCATAAAGAAAATATCAGTGTATAATAGAGAACAGGAAGAGTTGTATATGTAAACCATGAATCAGAACAGAAAATGTGAAACAGAATGAAAATGTGAACTGAACCCTTGGCCACACCTGATGCAGTTTCACAGAATCCACGTGTGGAGGGATTGGAAGACAATACCAAAATCACACAGTACAGTAAATGCGGTTAGTGTTTATTTTCATTGTATACAACACCTCTGAGGGTCTCATTCTGTATGGTGGGCTTGGTCACTTCAATTTATCTTTTTGCTTTATTATAAAATTTCAAGTAAAAAAATGCCTCTGGTTATCATCGTAAGTAAACATCTGATAATTAGGCTAATCTCAGATAATAATTACAGTCAAGATGCTGGTGCCTGGGATAGACACCACGTGCCTTTTACTAAGCAGCGGCTTAAGTGAAGTTTTTTCTTGCCTCAGTGGGCTACTCATTCCAGAAGCACATTTGTAACAACAGTCACTGGGTTGCACCTAGTTTTGTATTTTTTCAAATTTAACATAATACGTTACAATGACTCACATGTTGTTGCCTAGTTTAATGAAGAACAATTTCTTAAAGAACATTGTGTTCATATCTCTCCTTGAAAAAAGAACAAATGAAGATCAAGAGATTGTTTAAAATGTCAAATTTTAAAAAGCATTCTGTGGAGTAAAAGAACTAAAGATCATACTCAGAGATACATACTTCCTTCTTTAGTTTTATTGTTTCTAAATTTTGCTTTGTTGAGCAAGATAATAGAGTTAAAACAACAAGGAGTATGTTTTATCTTAAGACATTTTCCAAGGGGTGAATATGTCAGTTAAGAGGCAGCCTCTTTTTCTGTTGTATTTGTCTTTAAGAAGGATGGCTCATGGTGCCCAGTTCTGATGACAGAACCTGGATAAACACTATTAAAATGAACTCTGGTCTTGTCTTGGGCCCCAACTGGCTGGGATATTGTCCTGCATGCTCAGATGGCATTCTGAGACCCAGCTGTCCTTCTTGGATTTTCTTCCAGCCAGAACCTCCAGCGAAAGTTTCTGTGGAGACATTTCCCTGCAGCTTAGAACATCTACTATTTCTCCTGGAGGAGACTCCCACTCCACCAGAAAACCCTTCCCTGGAATAGAGGGCTGGGAGAAAGACAAGCAATTACTGTTGCTTCCTATATTGTTTACTGAACTCTTTAAAATACAAGAATCTATTTTAAGAACCTGGGTCCTTAATTTGGCTTGCTCACAGAGGTGTGGTATGTCATGGGACTGCAAGAAGATGAGAATTCTACAGCAGTGCAGCTGAACTTTTCCATGAGCTCAGCACCAGGTTTAACCTTACTATTACCCACAGGTGATTCACAGATGAGGAAACTGAAGCTTAGAGAGTTAAATAACTTGCTTGAGGTCATGCAGTAAATAAATAGCAGACACAGCACTTGGATATAATCTCTACTGCCTCTTACCACACTGACCCAGGATACATGCTATTGAGCAAAGCCATTATCGGAGCCCTTCATATCTAGGGGCAAGAAGGCCAGATAAGGAGAGATCAGGGAAAGAGAATAGCGGTGGTCCTATGCCCTCCTTTTATGACATTTTTTCTAAGCTCTTGCCCCATATGCTAATCTACTTATCATTAAGGATTTTTGACTCTTGACTTCCCTTAGTCTTTCCCGTCTTCTTAGAAACTGCTCCAGCCTTCACCTGGGGCTTTCTCTTTCTCCCCACTCCTTTCTGCCCTTTGAGTTGTCTCGCTCCCAGGAGATTTCTTGCCACTGGCCTAGGTCAACAAACAGACTCATCAGAGTCCTTCCATAAGCATGATTCTGCTCTTCTTATCCTGAGTTATACACTGAGGCTCCACAGGCCCTGATATTTTTGACGTAAGACGGATGAGATCCAAAATTAGGGCTTAGCCCAGGAGGGCTCTTGGCTTTGCCCAAGGAAGAATTCAAGGGTGAGCTGGTGGTGTTAAACAACGACTCACAGAGCAAGGCTATCCCAATAGGCTGTGTGCCCAAAGTAGCAGATCAGAGGCAGTTTTGCACTCACATTTATACCCACTTTTAATTATATGCAAATTAAGTGACAATTTATACAGAAATTTTTAGGAAAAGGGTGGTAACTTCCTGGTTGTCAGGTCATGGCCATGGAAAGGGGCAGTAATTTCTGAGTGTTGCCATAGCAGTGGTAAACTGACATGTTACACTGGTGGGTGTGTCTTATGGAAAACTGCTTCCACTCCAGCCCTGTTTCAGCTAATCCTCAACTTGGTCCTGTGTCTGAGCCCTGCTTACACAGTCAAGTCCCACCTCCTACTTTACTTCCACTGTTTGACAGTCTCATGGCTCTCTATTTGGGATCTTAGATTTTTGGCCCCACTATTGCCCAGCTCTGCTGTTCCTTGAATGATTAATGTTTGAACAATTTATACTGCCACCCAAAGAATCCGAGGGTTCAAGTTTGACCTTATGCTAATAAAATTTTTATGCCAAGTAAGTTTCTTTTTTATTTACATTTTAGATTCAAGGGGTGCAGGTATAGATTTGTTATTGTGCAATGCTGGGGTTTGTACTTCTACTGAACCCATCACTCGCATAGTGAATATAATACCCAATAGGTAGTTTCCAACCCTTACCCCACTCCCTTGCTCCCCACTCTTGGGGTCCCCAGTGTCTATTTTTTCCGTCTTTACGTCTGTATGTACCCATTATTTAGCTCCCACTTGCAAGTGAGGACATGCTGTTTTTGTGTAATTTATTTAGGATAGTGGCCTCCAACTGCATCCATGTTGCTGCAGAAGACATGATTTCATTCTTTCTTACAGCTGTATAGTATTCCATTGTGTACATATACCACATTTTCTTTATCCAACCCACTATTGATGGGCACCTAAGTTGATTCCATGACTTTGCTATTGTGAATAGTGCTGCAATAAACATATGAGTACAGGTGTCTTTTTGATAAAACTATTCCTTTTCCTTTCAGTAGATTCCCAGTAGTGAGACTGCTGGATCAAATGGTAGTTCTAAAATAATTTTGAGAAATCTCCATACTGTTTTCCATAAGGGTTGAACTTACTTACATTCCCACCAACAGTGCATAAGTGTTCTTTTTCTCCACATCCTTGCCAACATTTGTTATTTTTTCACTTTTTAGGAATAGCCATTCTAGCCAGTGTGAGATGGTATTTCATTGTGGTTTTAATTTGCATTTCTCTGATTATTAGTGATACTGAGCCTTTTTCATATGTTTATTGGCCACTTGTTGTCTTCCTTTGAGAAGTGTCTCTTCGTGTCCTTTGTGCACTTCTTAATGGTTGATATAAATGGATGTTTCTCACCTCCAAATGTTGAAATGTAATTCCCAGTGTTGGAGGTGGAGCCTAGTGGGAGGTGTTTGGGTCATAGAGGCAGATCACTCATGAATGGCTTGGTGTCCGCCCCACAATAATGAGTTCATGAAAGAGCTGGTTGTGTAAAAGAGCATGGCATCTCTCTCACTCCCTCTCCTGCCATGTGACATGCCTGCTCCCCATTACCTTCCACTATGACCGTAAGCTTCCTGAGGCCTCACCAGATACTGGTGCCATGTTTGTATGGCCTGCAGAACTATGAGCCAAAAAACCCTCTTTTCTTTATAAATTACCCAGTCTCAGGCATTCTTTCATAGCAATGCAAAATGGACTAACACAATGGGGTTGTTTCTTTCTTGTTGATTTGCTTAAGTTCCTGATAGATTCTGGCTATTAGTCCTTTGTTGGATGCATAGTTTGCAAATATTTCCCCCCATTCTGTAGGTTGTATTTACTCTGTTGATTTTTTTTCTTTTGCTGTCCAGGAGCTCTTTAGTTTAATTAACTCCCATTTGTCAATTTTTGTTTTTGCTGTATTTGTGTTTGAGATATTAGTCATAAATTCTTTCCTAGATTAATGTCTGCAAGAGTTTTCCTAGGTTTTCTTCTAGGATTTTATAGTTTGAAGTCTAACATTTAAGTCTTTAATTCATCTCAAGTTAATTTTTGTATAAGGGGAGGGGTAGGGGTTCACTTTCATTCTTCTGCACATGACTGGACTGTTTTCCCAGCACTATTTATTGAATAGAGTGTCCTTGCCCCATTTTTCACTTCTGTCGACTTTCAAAGATCAGTTGGTTATAGGTTTATGGCTTTATTTCTGGGTTCCATGTTCTGTTCCATTGATCTATGTGTTCATTTTTGTACCAGTACCATGCTGTTTGGGTTACCATGGCCTTGTACTATAGTTTGAAGTTGAGTAATGTGGTACCTATGGCTTTGTTCTTTTGCTTAGGATGGCTTTGGCTAGCCAGGCTCTTTTTGGTTCTATGTGAATTTTACAATTTTTTTTCTAATTCTGTGAAAAATGATAGCAATTTGATAATAATTCTGTTAATTCATAGATTGTTTTGAGAAACATGGTCATTTAAATGGTATTGACTCTTCCAATCCATGAGCATGGAATGTTTTTCCATTTGCTGTCTCATCTGTGATTTCTGTCATACATGTATTGTAGCTCTCCTCATAGAGATCTTTCACCTCATTAGTCAAATGTATTCTTAGGTATTTTATATTTTGTGGCTATTGTAAATGGGATTGAGTTATTGATTTGGTTCTCAACTTGAATGTGATTGGTGTATAGAAATGCTACTGATTTTTGTATATTGATTTTGTATCCTGAACCTTTGTTGAGATTATTTATCAGGCCTAGGAGCCTTTTGGAGTAATCTTTAGGGCCTTCTAGGTACAGGAACATGTTGTCAGTGAACAGAGATAATCTGACTTTTTTTTTTTTCCTATTTGAATGCCTTTTATTTCTTTTTCTTGCCTAATTGTTCTGACTAGGATTTCCAGCACTCTACTGAATACGAGTGGTGACAGTGGACATCCTTGTCTTGTTCCAGTTCTTAAGGGGAATGCTTACAAATTTTGCCCATTCTATAGGATGTTAGCTGTGAGTTTGTCAGGGTTTGTTCTTATTATTTTGAGGTATGTTCCTTTAGTGCCTAGTTTGTTGAGGGTTTTTCTCGTGAAGAGATGTTGAATTTTATTGAATGCTTTTCTGTATTTATTGAGATGATCATACGGTTTTGTTTTAATTGTTTATGTGGTGAATCACATTTATTGATTTGTGTATGCTGAATCATGTCTGCATCCCAGAAATAAAGCCCACTTTATCCTGATGAATTGTCTTTTTGATGTGCTGCTGAATTCAGTTTGCTAGTATTTTGTTGAGAGTTTTGCATCTGTGTTCATCAGGAGTATTAACTTGTAGTTTTCTTTTTTTATCATACCCTTACCAGATTTTGATATCGGGATGATACTGGCTTTATAGAATGAATTGAGGAAGAAGCCCTCTTCCTCAATTTCTTGGAATAGTTTTAGTAAGATTGGTACCAGCTGTTCTTTGTACATCTGGTAGATTTCCACTGTGAGTCCATCTGATTCTGGGCATTTTTTGGTTGGTAGTTATTTTTTTTTATTACTGATTCAGCTTTGCAACTCATTATTGGTCTGTTCATAATTTCAATTGCTTCCTGGATCAATCAGGAGATTATGGGTTTCCATGAATTTATCCATTTCCTCTAGATTTTCTAGTTTGTGTGCGTTCATAGTGGTCTCTGAGGATCTTTTGTATTTCTGCAATATTAATTGTAATGTCACCTTTGTCATTTCTGATTGTGCTTATTTGGGATCTTTTCTTGTTTTTTCTTGATTATTCTAGCTAGCAGTCTATCAATCTTGTTTATCCTTTCAAACAACCAACTTTATTTTTTTGATCCTTTGTGTGAGGTTTTTTTTTTTTTTTTTTTTTTTTTTTTTTTTTTT
>NW_016829743.1:120229-232029 GCF_001698545.2 Rhinopithecus bieti | reverse complement strand
GTCTCAGGTTAATTTATTTTGCTCTGATCTTGGTTATTTCTTTTCTTCTGCTAGCTTCATCAAAAAAGGTTATCATTGCATGGTTGTATGTATATAGCTAAAGGAACATGAAGACAAATATGAATTAGAGCCCATTACTTGTATGACCTAGGATAAGTCATGGTGTTGGTGAAAATCAGTTTTCTTATCTATAAAATAATGCACTACAAGTTATCTCACATAGTGGATGCTATGATGTGCTGTTCAGATCTCCCCCTCAAGACCAAAGCAGTCATTTCCATGCAGGAAGTATTGGTGGCTGACAGCTCTCAGCTGAGTTCCTCCCCAGGAACTGCCCTTAGCCAGTTTCTTAGCCAGAATCCACATCAAACAACTGGGCCAATTGGTTGATGAAAGGATATAAAAGTCCAGTCCCCTTTTGCCTCAATTTGCAACAGCTCTGAGGGTCATTCCAGCTCCAAGGCTCCTCACTGAGTCAGCTGAGGACTTTGTTGCAACTGCATCCACAGCTCAACTTCTCCCTCTGCTCACTCTTACTTCCCTCACTCCCTCACAGGTATTAATTATATCATGGGCACTCCTCCATCAACTTTTCATACACAAATCTCCATCTCAGAGTCTGATTTTTGAAAACCTGAGCAAAGACACCTAATATGTTTTCTGAGTGTTAAAACAACAGTGTATTTAAAGTACAGTATTTGCTATATTGTGAACACTCAATATTTGCTATTCTCTTCTCTTCCTCATTGTTTTGATCTGTTTTTCTTTCATTCCTGCAAGGATACACAACCCAGGACTTCCCATAGGAGGCAGTGTCTCCCCTTTCACCTGATCAAAACTCCATTTTGCACACAAATAATTATACACATTCTTGGAAAGCCATTTATTCTTTGATGGAAGCCACCAAAAGTTTTAAGCAGCTGAGTGACCTGTTCATATTTTTGCTTTAGAAAGATTACCTTGCCCAGGCGTGGTGGGATTACACACCTGTAATCCCAGCACTTTGGGAGGCTGAGGCGGGCAGATCACCTGAGGTCAGAAGTTTGAGACCAGCCTGACCAATATGATGCAGCCCCGTCTCTACTAAAAATACAAAAATTAGCCAGGCCTGGTGGCATGTGCGTGTAATCCCAGCTACTTGAGACAGGAGATTCGCCTGAGACAGGAGAATCACTTGAACCCGGGAGGCGGAGGTTGCAGTGAGCCAAGATTGCACCATTGCACTCCAGCCTGGGCAACAAGAGCAAAAATCTGTCTCAAAAAAAGAAAAGAAAAGATTACTTTGGCCTTAGTGTGAGACAAATTTAGGTAGACCTACAGGCTAGGAACAGATTTGAAGAAATGATGGGTCTTAACTGGAGAAGTGACAATGAGGTGGGAGAGAAGGAGATCCATTGGAGAGTTATCTCATAGGTGGATTTTTCAGGGTTTGGTGACTAATTGAATGTGGACTGTGAAGGATAGTGGTCTATATACTATGGCCTTTAAACTTCCAGCTTAGTTTCCCAGTAGATGGCAATGCCATTCTCTAGGAAAGGAAGTATAAGAGGTGGAGATAACTTTGGGGCAAAATTGAGAGCAAGGGGTATAAGATTATTTGTTGGCTTGGGATATGGTCAGTTGAAGTGTTTACAGTTCATGCATATGGAGAGTTCCAGGGGCTATTTGAAAACACAGAGCAGACATTGAGAGGAGAAGTATAATCTGAAGGAAAGCAAACAAATTTAGAAGTCATATTTTCAACTCCTTCATTTCACCCCCAGAAAGCTAAGACTTAGAGACTAAAACTTCTAAGGGACTTACCATACAGCTAGTTTTGAAAAGCCATGACCAAAACCAAATCTCTTGGGTTTAGGTCAATGCACCCATATCCTGATTGAGTTTCATTATGTTCTATTTACCTTCATGGTTCCCCAATCTAACAATGCCTGATATAAAGCAAGTGCTAAAAACGTTTGTGGAATGAATATACTGATTGCCGCCTTCTTTGGTGGGGGTAGAGCTGGCCCCACGTCTTCACATCATCACTGGAATTACACCTCAGAAGCATCTTGGAAGTCAGCAGACCTAGGGAAGTCCTACTTAGCCATGAAATTTGCATTTCCCCAGGTACCTCCCAACCCCTCTCCACTTCCTCTGAGAGCAAAACCTACATTGTTCATGTCACACCCATGGGCAGGCAGCCTTTGTGCTCGGTGCACAGACCTGATTGGGTAGATTGATAAAAGCAAAATAGAAAGAAGCCGTGATCTGGGTCATATGAGTTATATAATCAATTCCCTCTTATTTTACACTTGGGGAAACTTAGGCTAAGAGATCTAGTCTTAATTCATTCAAATTAGAGTTGAGAGCCCAGAAGAGAGGAAGGAGCATTTGGGACAGAAGAAGGCAACTAATACTTATTGAGCACTTACTGTATGGCAGACTTTATGTGGAATGATTTATTTAGGTTATCTCATTTAATTCTGATTTTAAAAATCATCCACATATGGAAACTGAGGTTTAGAAAGTTTACTTTTCCTGAGGTTCTGAAGCTGGTAAATGATGGTTCTGGAACTCAGACTCAAGGCTGTCTGCCTCCAAAGGTCATGCTCCTTCCCCTACACCATACAGCCTCCCAGAAGCTTGAAATGTGGTTCTGGGTACTAGGTATAAGCTTGAAGACCAACCAAACATGCTCATTCCAGTGCTCTCTCTAGGAGCCAACAAGTCCTCCAACATTGCCACCTTAGAAGGTCCTGCAAAATTGAGTGGTCTAGGGTTTGACAGAGTCCAGAAGACACTTATGAACATAAGATGGGCAGTGGGTCAAGTCCCAGGGAGTACCCAGTAGTATCAACAAAGAAAGGAGAATGTGTATTTGCCTTCCAGCCTCAGCCCTGCTGGTAACTTGCCAGATGGCCTTGGGCTGGTCACTTCCTTCTTGTCCTCCTTCAAGATTAAAGAAAATTAGGAAATGCAAATTTTATGGGCTTCCCTGCTGACTATTTCCAAGTTTTCTTTGTAGTAATCATTCCTTTCACAGAGAGGGTGGGTAAAGGTTATTATGGACCAGGGAGAGAATCTTATTCCTAAGAAGTGGTTCTTGGACTTTGGAGAGGCAACAATTGGTTTGAGTCTTAACAAATGAGTGGGAGTTTGTTAGGCCAACGAGGAGTGGGAGGGGATTCCAGGAAGTATAAAAGTTTGAGCAAAGGCATTGAGTAAATTCGGGAAATTGCTAGCAGTTCAGGAAGGTTGCAGCATTCAGTGCAAAGGAGGGGCCAAACTAGAAATTGGACAGGAGAAATTCACAGAAACCAAGCCACATAAGGAAAGTAGAACCCTGTAGGCTCTTCAAAGAGCCTATCCTTGAAGGATTTAAGTATGAAAATGTTGTCATTATTTAAACCTAGACTTTAAAGAGATCCTTCTGCTCTGTGTTCCTGCCCTCTGCCAGAGATAGCAAGACTGACAGAGACTCTGAGTCTGTAGCCTGGGAGCCAGAATGGAGAGAGACATTGGACAGAGCCTGGCAAAGTCACAGGAACTTGTAGTCCTCATCTATTTGTTATTCATGGAAGCTTTCTCCTTTTCTTGATTGGATCAACAGGAAAATAAACTGTCATCTTTTGCAGATGATTCAATGGGAATTCAAGGGATTCCATGGGAATTCAAGGTTGAAAATGATAATGTACTCTGAGAACTCACAGGTCTATAAAAGGAGAGGCCTATACAAGGAAAGAAGAGGACGTGGTAAATGCAGAACAGACCCTCAGCATCTTGAAGGACCACCAAGGGGAAATAAGTATTGCAGACCTTTCATTAATCTGTATTTTTAATTTTTTGTTTGAAAATAATGTCAAAAGAGTTGCAAGAAACAATTATTATTAATAATAGCACAAAGAACACCCTTATAAATATCTTGCAGGGAGGGAGCTACAAGTTGGCTGTGACTGTGAATACCTCTCTGTAATGTTTTGCCCATTTTGCTTTAATATTAGCTATCTCTCTCTCTCTCTCTCTTTCTCTGTCTCTGAACTATTATAGGGTAGGTTGCATATGTCTTGGCTTTTTATCTTAAATACATCAGTATGAAGAGTTAGGATAATTTCTTATACAACCACAACATAGTTATCACTTAAGTAAATTCTACATTGATAACAATATTCTTGTCTAACCTACTGTTTGTACTTCAGTTTTGTCGGTTGACCCTATAGTGTCCTTTGTAGCCATATTTTTCCCTCCAGGTTAGGATCCAGTCCAGTATCAGGTATTCCATTTAGCTGTTGTATCTCTTTACTATCCTTCAACTGGAACATTTCCATAGCTATATCTTCTCCTTTATGACATGGATATATTTGAAGAATGCAATTTTCCCACCCTTTCTTTTTTTTTTTTTTTTTTTTTTGAGACGGAGTCTCATTCTGTCACCCAGGCTGGAGTGCTGTGGTGCAGTCTCTGCTCACTGCAACCTCTGCCTCCCGGGTTCAAGCGATTTTTCTGCCTCAGCCTCCCGAGTAGCTGGGATTACAGGCATGCACCACCACACCTGGCTAACATTTTTGTATTTTTGTAGAGACAGAGTTTCACCATGTTGGTCAGGCTGGTCTCAAACTCCTGACCTCAGGATTCGCCTGCCTCAGCCTCCCAAAGTCCTGGGATTACAGCCTCTCTTTTTTAATAGCAAATTCCTCACTTGGGGTTTTTTGGTATTTCCTTACAACTAGATTCACATTATGCATTCCCAGACTAGGTATTACACAAGTGATGTTTTAATCTCAAGGTATCACATCTAGAGACCCTTGATGTCTTCTCATTGATAATGTTAATTTTGATCACTTGGCCAACACATTGCCAGATTTCTGTATTGTATAGTTACTTTTTCTTTTTCCATTTTAACTAATAACTATATATTGGCATACAGTGGAAGGCCATGCAAATATCTTACTCCTCATCAAAATTTCCTCTGAGATTTAGCATCCATTGATAATTTTTGCCTGAGCCTGTCTTAATTGTGATAGTTGCAAAATAATAACTTTCTTCACTTTAGCACCTCACTCCATATTTGGCATTGTGTTGTAAGCAAGAACCCTCCTTTCACCTCTCTGATCTATCGCATCTGTCTTCTCCAGTCAGTTTTGGTAGTCTGTGTGATTCTTGAAATTTTTCCATTTCATCTAATTTATTTCCTTACAATTGTTCATACTATCCCCCTTTAATCATTTTATTTCTTTAAAGTCAATAGTAATATCCCCTTTTCATTTTGATTTTGGTCCTTTGAGTCTTCTCCATTTTTCACTTTATCAGTCTAGCTAAACATTTGTCAGTTTTGCTGATCTTTTCAAATAACTAAACTTTAAATTTGTTTTCTCTTATTTTGTATTCTCTCTTTCATTTCTTTCCACTTTTATCTTTATTATTTTCTCCTTCTTGCTTTCTTTGCGTTTAGTTTATTCTTCTTTTTATAGTTTCTTAATGAACTTAGTTTGTTCTTTTTATAGTTTATTTTCTTTCTTTCTTTTTTTATTTTTATTTTATTTATTTATTTATTTATTTTAGACAGGGTCTCACTGTGTCACTCAGGCTGGAGTACAGTGGTACAATCACAGTTCACTGCAGCCTTGATCTCCTAGGTTCAAGCAATCCTCCTACCTTAGCCACCCAAGTAGCTGGGACTACAAGTATGAGTCCCCCAACCCGGCTAATTTTTTAAAATTTTTTGTAGAAACAAAGTCTATGTTGCTGGTCTTGAACTCCTGAGCTCAAGTGATCCTCCTGCCTCGGTCTCTCAAAGTGTTAGGGTTACAGGAATGAGCCACTAATCCCAGCCTATAGTTTCTTAAGGTAGAGGGTTAGATTATTGATTTGAGATCTTTCTTTTTTAATTTAGGCATTTACAGCTATAAAAGTTTCTCTAAGCATTGATTTCCTGCATCTCATAAGTTTTTGATGTGTAATATTTTTAGTTTTATTCATCTCAAAGTACTTTGTAATTTCCCCTATGATTTATTCTTTGACCTATTAGTTTTAGAAGTATGTAGTTTGATTTGCACCTAATGGTGAATTTTCCAAATATCCCTCTGTGATTGATCTATAATTTCACTCCATTAAAAACATACTTTTGACATTTCTGTAATTTTAGTCATATCATATTTGTTGAGACCTGTTTTATGGGCTAACATATAGTCTATACTGGAGAATGTTCCATGTACATTTAAGAACAACAAACGCATATTCTGCTGTTGTTGGGTAAGGTGTTCTATAGACTTTGGTTAAGTTTAGTTGGTTTATAATGTTGTTTAAGTCTTCTACTTCCTTGTTGATTTTATGTCTAGTTGTTCAATCCATTATTGGAAAGGGATATTGAACTCTCAGTGATTATTATTGAATTGTCTATTTATCCCTTCAATTCAGTAAGTTTTTGCTTCATGTATTTTGGGGCTCTGTGCATATATGTTAATAATTGCTACATCTTCTTGATGCATTAATTCTTTTATTATTATAAAATGTCCTTCTTTGTCTTTACAACAGTTTTTGTCTTAAATCATATTTTGACTGATCTTAGTTTCTAAACCCAGCTCTCTTTTGGTACTGCTTCCATAATATAATATATCTTTTTCCACCTTTTACTTTCAACCTGTAGGTGTATTTGAATCAAACTGTGTCCTTTGTACACAACATGTAGTGGGCCCATTTTTTTTTAATCCAGTCTTATAACCTCAGCCTTTTATTTATAATGTTTAATCCATATATATTTAATGTAATTTCTGATAAGGTAGGATTTATGTTTGCCATTTTCCTATTAGTTTCCTATGGGTTTTATTTTTTGTGTGTTCTTCTCTTTATTAGTGCCCTCTTTTGTATTAAATATATCTTTTCTACTGTACACTTAAGTTCCCTTGTCTTTTTTTTTTTTTTTTTTACTGTATTTAAGTTATTTTCTTCATAGTTGCTTTGGAGATTATAATGATCTTAATTGCAATAATATAATACTTTGTTCTCACATAGCTTTTCTCTTGCCCCATTTTTTGCTGTTATTGTCATACAAATTACACCTTTATACATGTGTGTCATTAACACAGATTTATAATTATTGTTCTATAAAGTTGTCTTTTAAATAAGATAAGAGAAAAAATTACAAACAAAAACTACACTTATACTGTCTTTTATATGCATTTTACATATCATATACCAGGGCAGCCCGCGCGAGCGAGCAAGTGCCGAGAGAGCGAGCAAGTGCGGGGAGAGCGAGGGAATGAGGAGCGGAGGCGACCTGACCCAGGGAGCGAGTGCCAGCGCATGTGAAGTGAGGGGAAGCCGCCTACCCCCGACCCACTTCCCTGTTCCTTCTCTCCCCATCCCCCTTTCTCCCCGCCACCACGCCGCCCCGCGCAACCCCGCCCCGACTCGGAGCAGCACCAAGTCTGCGCCAACGGCCTAAGTCGGTAAAAAGGAGTTCAACTCCAACTGCAACTGGGCAGACGAGACCTCAGAAAAAGAATAGCAAGAAGCAATTGAACATATTGGTGAAGTACAAAATGAAACAGACTTCATGAACAAGCCAGTGAGGAGAATTTGAAAGTAGAACAGAAATAGAACAAACTCTGCCAACCATTTTTTCAGAAGAGGTCAGAATTGATCATTGATTGCCCAAACCCCTTATTTTTGGGTAATATCATTTGTCAACCACCCACGAGTGTCTGCACTGCTTGTGGAGGAGGACTAAGAAGAACTGCATTATATGACCAGAGTTGAAGTGACATAATTTGAAGATACTAAATCAAGTTACAGAATAGATTTTTATTTTGATGAACATCCTTACTTTGAAAAGTTATCTCCAAAGAATTTCATCTAAATGAGAGTGGTGATCCATCTTCAAAGTTCATTGAAATCAAATGGAAATCTTGAAAGGATGTGACAAAACGTTCAAGTCGAACAAAGAATAAAACCAGTAGGAAGAGGCAGCCTGAGGCACCAGAGAGATTCTTGACCTGCTTTACTTTCTGATGCAGGTGCTGGTGAGTTAGGAGAGGTCATCACAGGTAGTACTTGGCCAAACGCATAACAATGCTTCTTGGTTCCCAATGTGAATGATGAAGAAGAAGAAGAAGAGGGAGAAGAAGAAGAAGATGACGATGATGAAGAGGAGGAAGGATTAGAAGATATTGATGAAGAAAGGGATGAGGATGAAGGTGAAGAAGAGGAAGATGATGATGAAGATGAGGAAGGAGAGGAGGATGAAGGAGAAGATGACTAACAGAACACTGATGTTCTGAACACTTTTTAAGAAAATTTTCTCCAATCCCTGGGAGCAAGTTGCAGTCTTTTTTCTTTATTTCCCCTCTTGTGCTCAGTCACCCTGTTCTTGAGGTCTCTTTTCTCTGCACCATGGTTTTCAACTTATTTGGGGGGCAATACCTTGAGCATAACACAATGGGAAAAGATTCTCTACCTCTTTCTGTTCAGAATTTATTCTTATCTCTTCCTGTCTGAACAAGAACTGTATGGAATCAACACCACCGAGCTCTGTGAGAGAAAAGAAAAACCTTCTCCCTTCACTCTGCCGGAAGCTGGAGAGTGCCAGACCCCTGTGCAGCAGTGCATAGAATTCTAGCTTCTTTCCTCCTTTCTCTGTATATTGGGTCAGAGAGTACAGCATGTCTCTATGTGAATATGGACAGTCATTTACCAACATGCATCTGTCTACTTTCTTTTATTTAAAAAAAGGAAGAAAAAACCTTTTAAAAATGAGGTTATAAAAAGTTATCAAAGGGTGGATATGAGGTATTTGGTGGGTTAAGTGGGTATTTTGACAGCATGGCTTCTCCGTTGGCATGTTTAATTGTGATGTTTGACAGACATCCTTGCAGTTTAAGATGACACTTTTGAAATAAAATCTCTCCTGATGATAACGAGCCCTGCCACTCAATGAGAGAATCAGCAGAACCTGTAGGATCTTATTTGGAATTCACATTCTCTTTTGTAATTTTGTTCCTGTTTATTTTTAAATTTTCTTTTTGTGTCACTAGAAAGGAAGGACGATGCTCAGTTTTAAACATTAGAAGTGTACAAATTGCTTTGTTAACAATAAAACTGAATGTATATACACAATAATAATAATAATGAAGCGGCTATGTTGTATAGGGGTATATCTGGCCTGAGGACCTGGCCGGTGCTACCAGTAACTATCTTTGACTCTACCTGGAAATTCACAAAAGAATAGAGCTGATTATTCTCCAGTCTTACCCCTCCAAAGCCCCTGCAGGAGACTGGGGAGGGATCACTGACGCTTTTCAGTGTCTCTTTACTAGTTTTTCCTTAGAAAAAAATACACCACACTTTACCATATATATATGGTTCTTTACTGAATTGTTCAGTAGATCTCAAAAGAACAGGGAACTTGAGAAAGAACAAAGGTTATACAAATTTGCATAATGAAGCATAGTGTCACAAGCCTGGAAAACAATTGGGGCTGATTCATCTTGAGAATTCTAAAATTTTGCACATTAAATCTTGCTATCTAGATGCTAATATTTAGTTTTTCTCTTGATTCTTCAAGTTACTACAAAACCTTGCCCGTAAAATTCTTCCCCACCTTTATTTATTTGGGTATCCTGCATACAATCAGCTGATATAGGAGGCATAGTTTCTGTCCTTTTCATCCTTTCTCATTTTTTACAAATGCAAATGCCTCATCTTTGGCCAGATGCTAAGTGAAATTCTCCTTTGCTCACTCAAAGGTGATTTTAAACTGGGGCAAGGTAAACACAGGTGTAAGGGATTAGGCAGAAGATGGGTCCACTGCATTCTAGCTGAATCTCCCTACCGGTGAGATTTTCTCACTAGTTTTCTAAATAGATAAGCAGGCCTCAGTCACGTTAGGAAAAGAGATTTCTTTCATTAATAGGACTCTGATTTTGTGAAATCATAACCTCAGAATTATTATGACAAATAATATTTCATACTTTGAGAACTGGTTTACTTTTCCAGAGCCACCAGTCAAGATAGCTATTTACTGTCTAGAAATTAGGCAACAGCTTTATTTAGGCAACTTTTTGTGCGAATCTTTCCGACAACCAGATTGTTTTGTCCTTCTCTGCCATCCTTGCATTCTCCTACTTCTTCCTCCTTGAAAGCTTTTCCACACATACTCTCCTGACCTACCTAACACCTTTCATTTTTCAGTCTCGATTCCAAAAGGAAGCTCTCTCTGACCCTTAAAAGAAGATTCAACCTTTCTGACTTATCTCAGTCTGAAATAGTTCTTCCATCTAGCAATTGTCATGACACATGCAGCCACTGACATCATTGGGATTAAATTACTAATTTTCCTTATGACTATCTTCCAGACTAGAACAAAATATGTAGGAAGACAAAAACTATGCCTGCCGTTCTCATTCTCAGTGTTGAATCTGCAAAGGTGTTTGACTCATAGCAGCTGTTCAATGAACACATCTAACCAGTTTCTTGAACAGTCTGAACTTGGTGTGTTGGGAGCTAACATCAAAGAACTATTTTCCCCCATTCACATGAGGACTGTGTCAAATCTGCCTCCCATCACTTAAGGATGTTTTGGGAAAATCATTCATTTTCGTTTCTATCACTTCCAGTAACTTAACAGTACGGTTCAGATGTAAAACTCCCCTTTTACTTGTTCCTGTCACTTCAGCCCAAGCTTGTCTCATGATCTAAAAATCTGTAATAGGGAAGAGGGTGTGGTCTGATCTTTCCCCTTCTATTTTACCTCATCTAGTTCCAGCTTCTCAAATGATATAGGGCCAGGAGGAGAGGACCACATTATGTCTTAGTTACCTGGCTGCTGGTGGTTGTCTCTGTTTTTTGTAGACCACAGGTGTAACGGCTTTCAGGGTGGGGGTGGGGGACTCTCCACTGAGTAGTGTGCTGATGTGGAAGATCTCTGGCTTGGCCTCTTCCGGCCCTCCTCCCACTCAGCTCTCATCAATGATGTATCAATAAAACTTCTTGCTGCTGGGATCTGCTTACGTGGTGGCCAGGGTGGCAAGACAAGTGAAGCTTGACTATGCCTGCAGCGTCCACTGTGGAAACTACTACATCTTTGCCATGCCAAACAGTGGGTGTGCAGGCTGCTCCAGATCTTGCTGCAATGTCATGTTTCTACCATGAAGAAAATCAACAGATCCACTACCCAACCTAGAATTGAGACCTTAGTCTCCCTTTCTTTTGCATACCTTGAACCTCTCACGTGGCACTCTTGGAGGTCTCTTTCATGTGGCGCTATGGGTGGAGAAACTTACCCGTAGAAAGGGAAGGGGAAGGCTGCAGGTCTCCTCAAACTCCAACACTTTTGATGTTGATGATCCTCTTTCTCTTTTCTCTCCCTAGTCAGCTCTGTTTATAGAGAGTGGGGGTGAAGAGCATTGGGGTAGTAGAACCAGTTCAGTCACCCCTTCCTAAGCCCTAGAGGTGGTGCTGCCGCAATTTATTTGCAGCTTTCTAGAATGTGAAGTCTTTTTGTCCTAGCCCTTAATATGAGGCATTAGGAAAAGTGCCTCTGGGAATCCTATTGCAAATATCTGTTGAGAGAACCCACCAACGTGTTTGCTGCGTTGTTGGCTCCTTAGGGAGTCTCTGACCAAGTTAGTCACGGGGATAGGAGGCACTTGTTGAGGGAACTATGTTTCCTATGTCAGTAGAGGAGGAAGGAAACAAACCAAGGCACTGCCTGTCAGGGGATGTACAGACCCTCATGGGCGGCTGGAACTTCAGAGGCAGAATTGGCATAGTGAGGTCTGGGTGAAAAGCAAGAGTTATGAAAAAAAATAATCAGCAAGATAGGGTGAGACAGAGGAACAGAAAAATGAGAGATGGAAAGATGATGGGAATAGAATATGATGGTGACAAAAATTTGTAGGAGAAGAAGATGGTGGAGGAGAGAGGAGGAAAGACAGATAGGGTGGAGTTGGGGGAGGGGACCAGGCAAAAGGAGTGGGCTCTCACCCAACTGGAGCAAAGGGCTGGGCAGAGCAGCTGGTGAAAGAAAATAGAGCCTGTGGTTAGCATTTGCCAGCTGGCGCAGGTGGCTCTGGGCTAAATCCATCCTCTGCCCCACCATGCAGTCTTCTAAGGAGGTTAGAGATGGGGGAGGAGGAGTGGAAGGAATTGTGGGGAAGAGAGAGCATACTCTCCAGGTGCAGGAGCTGCCACTTTAACAAATGCACTTGAAGATAGCGCAAGAACACTGTGGAGGAGCTTGATCCTTTTATTCCTGGACAAGAAGGGACAATGAGAGATGTCTTTTCTCTCTCTTTCTAAGGCTTTCTTACAACAGAATGAAATGAAAATAAAATATTTAATTCATATTTGGAATCATTGCAATTACTCAGTTCATATTTCATGGCTCATGCATGCATATATATTTTGCTCTTATTGGAAGTGTACAAACGCTGCAAAAATCCAACTTAACTTTTTTATTTTACTTCTTGTTGCATACATGTTCTTCCAACACTCTGTGACAGCCAGTGGCTCCCATAACATTACTACTTTGCACTTGCTTTAAGTTTCACTGAACTCCCACACATTTTGGGTAGGTCCGCTGGAGTGCCAACAGTTGTATAAAATTATTCTGGCCAAGGAAACCATTTAAAGTCCAAATCCTCAATGAAGACTTTTGGAGACACTTCCACTCCAAACAACCTGCAGCCCTGTTCCTTAAAGAAAGCCACGGCCGCGCGCGGTGGCTCACGCCTGTAATCCCAGCATTTTGTGAGGCGGAGGCCAGCAGATCATAAGGTGGGGAGATCGAGACCATCCTGGCTAACATGGTGAAACTCCGTCTCTACTAAAAAAATACAAAAAAAACTTTGCTGGGCATGGTGGCGGGTGCCTGTAGTCCCAGCTACTCAGGAGGCTGAGGCAGGAGAATGGCATGAACCTGGGAGGCAAAGCTTGCAGTGAGCGGAGATCACACCACTGCACTCCAGGCCTGGGTGACAGAGCGACTCTCTGTCTCAAAAGAAAAGAAAAGAAAAGAAAAGAAAAGAAAAGAAAAGAAAAGAAGAAAAAAGCCATTCAGGTAATGAAAGCTCAGCACAGAGCCTGGAACATACATGGGCTTAGTCAGTGTTCCTTATTAATAAGCAGCTTCCAGCATGGGACCCCTAGCATAGGTAAGCACTTGGTAAATACAGGCCATAAATGAGGGGCCAGGTCTATTTATATGTACCCCTACCTGGTCCCAACACAAGGGCCCAATCCAAGCTGCTTATTTGTGCAAAGCCAGATATGAGGGTTACATTCTCTTAGTCCACAGGAGCTCCTGGCCTTGCCAGCCTTCCATGTGTAACCTCATGCTGGCTGTTGAAACAAGCTGGTTCCCACCCCAGACCTACTGATTCAGAGTCTGCATTTTCACAAGCTCTCCCGGTGATTTGCTGGCAAGTTAGGGTTTGAGAAGCACTGATCTGGCTGGGCGCAGTGGCTCAAGCCTGTAATCCCAGCACTTTGGGAGGCCGAGACGGGCGGATCACAAGGTCAGGAGATCCAGACCATCCTGGCTAACCCGGTGAAACCCCGTCTCTACTAAAAAATATAAAAAATTAGCCGGGCAAGGTGGCGGGCACTTGTAGACTCGGGAGGCTGAGCCTTATTGTGAGATTTATGTTGGTCGTTGTAATCTTTGCCGGTTAGTGTTCTGTGTATGCGCTATGATGTGAGATTCTCGTGTTCTCAGCTTGTCATCTCCCAGTCCTGGGTGACTAGAGCGAGACTCCGTCCTCAAAAAAAAAAAAAAAAACAAAAAAAAAAAGGGAAAGAGAACACTGGGAGCCGATATAATCCAAGGCTTTAAGTTTTACTTAAACTGGGCTGCGGTGAGCCCAGCAGAGGGCAGTGCCGGAGCTTGCCTGAGCTGCCCCTGAAGGACAAAGGGGAAAGCAACTTATCAATGAGACTCAGTTCAGCCTAAGAGGCTACTCTCTCTCTCTATTGATCTTGATATATTCTTGAGTGCAATATCTGTGATTGTATTCTCTTCTCTTTTGCACAATTATGTACAAATGGGTCCTTGTGTTATACTGAGAAGGGGAACAGACTAACCTTTTTTTTTTTTTTTTTTTTTTTTTTTTTTAAAGATACAGAGTCTTGCTTTGTTTCCCAGGCAGGACTGGCAGTGGCTTTTCCCAGGTGCGATCACAGCACACTGAAACCTCCAACTCCTGGTCTCAAGCAATCTTCCTACCTCGGCCCTGGGAGTAGCTGGGACTACAATGTATGCCGTTGTGCCTAGTTTCTACTAACTTTTGATGCATAGAAACATATCAGGGGCTGGGGAACATAAGAACCAGGCCTTGTGACTTCTAGAGAAGGCTGTTGCCTTGATGTAAGATATTAGTTGTCTCTGAGGTAAATTTGGCTTAATGAGCTTGTGACCTGTGCAGTGACATGGGGCCCCAGGTCAGAAGGGTCCTGTATCTGGGTTAGTGCTCTGCTGTTGCTGTCACTATCTGGAAATTCTTGATAATTTTCTCTTTCAGCTTCTGCTTTTTCACTGAAGTCCTTTGGGACAATGGAGCATGCAGATGAGAAGGGAAGATACGTGGAATCTGCATATCTGCCACCATTCCTTTTTCATGTCCCATGAGCACGGCACTCCAGCGGACCTACCCAAAATGTGTGGGAGTTCAGTGAAACTTAAAGCAAGTGCAAAGTAGTAATGTTATGGGAGCCACTGGCTGTCACAGAGTGTTGGAAGAACATGTATGCAACAAGAAGTAAAATAAAAAAGTTAAGTTGGATTTTTGCAACGTTTGTACACTTCCAATAAGAGCAAAATATATATGCATGCATGAGCCATGAAATATGAACTGAGTAATTGCAATGATTCCAAATATGAATTAAATATTTTATTTTCATTTAAAACTGACATTTTAAAAAATAGAAAGTAAAATTCACGAAAATTTAAATTTTTAATTTGCCTTTACTTAGAACAGCATTAAATAGCAAGCAAATAAAAAAATACCAATTCAATTAGAGAGACTGTGGAAGAAAGGAAAAGCTTAATATTTCAGTACTGTTACTGGCACATTTTCCTTGTTTTTCAAACCAGGGGGGCCAACATTTTCATTTTGCACTGAGCCCCACAAATTATGTGTCTGGCACTGCCTTGAGGGATGGGAGGAGCAGGGAACCATTGGTGCCTGTGACCTGAGCCGTCTAAGGTGAGATTTACCTCAGGTTTCCAAGTAACTGGAAATAATACAAATGCAATGTCCGCAGAGGTGCGCTGGTTCCTTAGCAGCTGAGCAATGTGCTTATTTGTGACAGAAAGTGGCATTTGTTTCCTTCTTACTGCTTGTTTATCCCATTCGCGCTCGCGCGCGTGTGCGTGTGTGTGCGCGCGCGCGGGCATGACATTCCCGAAAAGAAAACCTCTTTTTTCACTGAGAAAAGTGAGGGGAAGGAGAAGGGTGGATTTGGTCCATGTGCAGGATGCGGAAAGGGAATGGAAATGGTCCATGTGCAGGATGCTGGCTGCTCAGGGATAAGTTCGAGTGGGACTGCAGACTACTCAACGGTGAGTTCGGATGGGGCTGCAGGCTGCTCAGAGGTGAGTTTGAATGGGAATACAGGGTGCTCAGAGATGAGTTCGGATGGGGATGGAGGCTGCTGAGGGATGAGTTCGGACGGGGATGCAGGCTGCTCAGGGGTGAGTTGGGATGGGGATGCAGACTGCTCAGAGGTGAGTTGGGATGGGGCTTCAGGCTGCTCAGGGGTGAGTTGGGATGGGGCTTCAGGCTGCTCAGGGGTGAGTTCGGATGGGATGCAGGCTGCTCAGGGGTGAGCTCGGATGGGATGCAGGCTGCTCAGGGGTGAGCTCGGATGGGATGCAGGCTGCTCAGGGGTGAGCTCGGATGGGATGCAGGCTGCTCAGGGGTGAGTTCAGACGGGGATGCAGGCTGCTCAAAGGTGAGTTGGGATGGGGCTTCAGGCTGCTCAGGGGTGAGTTCGGATGGGGCTTCAGGCTGCTCAGGGGTGAGTTCGGATGGGATGCACGCTGTTTGGGGGTGAGTTCGTATGAGGAGGCAGGTTGCTCAGGGCTTAGTTTGGATGGGATGCAGGCTGCTCAGAAGTGAGTTCCGATGGGGATGTAGGCTGCTCAGAAGTGAGTTTGGATGGGGATGCAGGCTGCTCAGAAGTTATTTTGGATGGGACTACAGGCTGGTCTTGGGGTGGTGGGTTTCTTCGGGAGCCCACGTTGACTTGTGGAAAAGACAAAAGCCTACCTTTCTTATCATGCTTGTGCAATGCAGGGCAGGCAGCTGCCTTCCAAACAATGGCTCCGATGCAGTTCCTTGCATCATGTAGCCCCACTGTCTGAAGTCTTCACTCCTGCCATATCCATTCCACCCACTTTCTTTTGGGCAGATTTCATGACATGGCTCCAGCTAAACACAAAAGTAGTTGGGAAAAGGAGTTTTTTCACTCACCCAGGGGAAAATGAGAAGGTGTGGCAAACACACACAGCACCGTCTCTATCACCAAGGAGATGGGGTGAGGAGGGAAGAGCCACAAGTGAGGTTAGAGAGGCTGGTCTGGTTTTAAAGGCAAGCAGTCTGTGGCGGGCAGTTTTTTCTGAAGGGGAAGTGCATTCTGTAGTGACTCTCTCAGCTCCAGGCACATGAGAGGACTTAGAGGAGGGGACATTAAGCAAAAATCCCAGGTGTTATGTCATTGGTGGGCCTGGGGACTCCTACCTGCATATAGCAGACAACTCTGGTGAGACCATTGTGTCGATCTGATGGTTTTCTGGGATCCCATGAAGCAACTGAGAGTTGAAAAGTTGCCCACACAGCGTCAATGGAAAAGAGGAGAGAGACCTCAGCTCTCTACACAAGGCCTGTGGGGCAGGAAGGCTTCTTATGAGGTAGAACTGCATCCTTCCTTCTGAGGGAGCAAGCCTGAACCTATGTTTGCAGCAGACTTAAGGAGAGTGGTCCTCAGAGGGGCTAGAGCAAGGCAAGCCATTGGAAAGGAGGCAAAGGCTTGGCAGGGGAGCTGGAACCCCAGGAGGCTTGGCATCGATGTTGGAATAAGGGTCAGAGGTAGAACAAATTGGCTCCTCAGCTGTGTTGACACACAGGAGCCAGTGGCCCCAGACTCTCCCCTCTATGTTTCCAGATTCCAGTTTCTCCCGGCTGATGGAGCAGGCACTGTCTGACAGATTTGGGACAACTTCAGGAATTCAGTTAGTTGACAATTATATCAAATGTTTATTTTTTAAAAAAAATAATAAAACATTCACGGTGTTGTCACAATTTTTGGTGGGAAAAACGTGTGTGTATCTCTATGTCTCTATAAGTTTACTAGAAAACCACAAAGAGATACAAAATTAAATAATAGCCAGTTTTTAAAAGTTAACTTGAAAATCCTCGTTGATAATTCAGCAGCATGCTTCCACTCATCTTATACAGTTTCTGTCCACGTGAGGAGCAAGGTTACCAACGGGCAAGATCCTCTGGCCTCGAAGTTTCACTTGAGTTAAAAGAGCTCATCTCAGATAAGTAACAGGCCAAGAATGGTGGGCACTGTGACCACTAACCAACTTGCAATCCATTCTACTCCAAAGGACCGGGCTGAAAGAGCAAGAAAATCCTATACACTTAGGTATCTTGACTAATGTATTGAGAAGGGGCGGGGTTACTGGACACTGGTGTGGGAGCTCACAGAACAGCAGAATGAATTTCTTCCCTGAATCCCATCCTATTTCCCTGGGACATTCTCTTCCTCAATCTCCCCAAACATAAAGTATAAAAAGTGCAGAAATTCCTTAAATATCACTGGCTTAGCTGGGTCCTGTGCTCAAAGGTTACCTTGACATATCTGTGGCCTGGGAAAGCATCACTGCCCTACTCTGGACATCAACGAGGTAGGGTAGGTCTTCAGGTACAGACAGATGACCACATAATACAATGCACAACTGACTTTAGAGAGAAAAGGATCACTTCCTTTCCTTGTTTCTCCACCCCACTAAGTATCTGCACTAGCTAGAAAGAAGAAGGGAAGGGAAAGGAAGACAGAAAAGGAAAGAAAAAGAAAGAGGATGGAAGGAAAACTTAGATGCTGGGGTGGGGCAGGGCTGAGCTGGAGAAAATCAAAACAAAAAAGGAATGAGTGATACAATAGGGAAGGGAGTTTGAGGGCGCTTTCTAGGATAACTAAAAACTGACAGATGGGTTTTACCCTTTCAAAAAGAAAATGGATTTATTATTGCTTTTATCTGCTCTTCGGATGAACAGTCACACCCATTTTATAGAGGACAGGGAATGTGCTTCTGCCTTTTTCTGGATCTCAGGATGTGATATTGATATGAAGGTGGTGTTGGAACCACCAGCTAAATTGTGTTCTCATGGTCAAACACCAAGCTGTCACAGTGGCTCTATGGTGGCAGAAGAACAGGGCATATCAGGAGAGGCTGTTCCTAACTCCAGTGAGTTAGGAAGAATAAGGAAGAGCATGCAGGCTCCGTAGTCCACATGTGAGAGTAGAGATAAAGAAATCAGTGCAGATGAGGAGCATAGAGAGAGCCCAGGAAGACCATGAAACAGCAACTTTCTCAGAGGCCAGAATCCCTGCTGACTGGGCATGACAGGGGTCACAGGTGAAGGTGAGCACCTCAGGTCTGAGTTATTCTAGAAGAATGTGTACGCCAGGGCTCAGGAATCTGACTTCGGGATTGTGGAGGGTAGGGGGCCCAGAGTGCTGGAGATACTGATCCAAGTTTATTAAGGGGTCCCCAAAACTCTAAGAGACTGCATCTCATTTAGTCCCTGCTTATTAAGGACTTGTCAAGCACTGTGATAGGCAGGTTCCATGTCTTGTCTCATTGAATCCTTAGCACGAGATAAGAACTGTTATTTTGTCCTTTATTTAGGAAGAACATGACTTGGGGAAGCTAAGAAACTTGTTTAGCTAGTAAGTGACAGTCCTAGAAGTGATCTCAGCTGTGACTGACTCTAAAACCCACAGCCTTAGCTGTCCCATGCTGGCACCAGTGTAGGCCTGATCTGCAGCAGGTGTGACACTCCAATGAGTGGATCCTCCCAGGAGACAGGAGAATTTGGCTTCCTAACTTCGCCTAGGAACATCAGCCTGAGGAGGAGAAGCTTCGCCTGAAGCTCAGGCTCTCACGCCTCCTCGATGGCCTCTCTCAGGCCCATTTCCTCAGTCCCTCTTTCCTTAGCTGACTTTGGCTGTCTAACGACCTCGGTCCCTCTTTCCTTGGCTGACTTTGGCTGTCGAATGAAGCTCCTCTAGACAGCTGCTTGCCCACTTGCCCTTCTTTCTCCCTGCTCACCCTGATGTTTCAGACTGCTCTACGATGACCCTGGCCTCAGGTGTCAGGACTATGCTTTGTTATACCGGGACAGAGAAGAGGAGCATCAGAGATCTCTATCAAACGTCCTTTGCAGGTGAGAACACTGAGACCCATGAAGGTGAGGTGAGCTGGCTGGGAGTTGGTGGTAGAGCTGGCGGCAGAACCCACATCTCCCAGCTCTCCCAGACACCTTAGGGATTGACCACAACACCGTGCAAGAAGGCTGCATAGAACCCCCAGCCTTTCTTCGTTCAACAGAACTCCAGTTATCCTGTGCCCCCCTCAGCTCCCAGGGATCCTTCTTACCCACGGTACAGGGTGGACTGAAGCAGACCGTGCCATTCTCGCTGCTCACGGAATTGCTGACTTGGCAAGTATAACACTTGGAGTGTTTGTGTGGCTTAAGGGTGGTTTCAAGCACACTGTTCTGGATCTCCTTCGGGAGTTCCCCATACCAGGTGTAGTTTACAGACTCGCCAGGTATCACACATGACAGTTTCAGATAACAGTTGTCATCCACATCTTCTCTCTTCTCAATTTTGATGACAGGCTTGGGTACAGGGTCTGAAAGTGAGGAGGATGTTATGAGACAGTGAGGCATTCATGCTGTGAAGGTTTAGCTAACAAAGAACGAAGCGACCCAGGGAAGGTGCCTGAGTGCCCCAGGAGGCAGAGTCATGAAGAAGAAGTTCTACAGAGGGAGCCAGTGAGCAGCCTTGACCTCCTGAGGCCTCACAGACTGCAAGCGCTGCTCCTAGGCAGTGAAGCTAAGCTGGGTCCTGGAGGGGGCGCCAGAGTCCATTATATGCTTTGGGAACAAAATGGGGCTATGATCATGTGTGAGCCTGAACGAATAGCCCAGAGAATTGCTGGGATCAAACTTAGTATACCAACTGTCTGTGATGCTCAGGGACACTTCTCTAGCAATGGTTCATGGCAGGCACCTTGACTGGTCTGTCTCTCAAGAATTATCGGGTTCAGATTCGGCAAGAGTCCTAAGGTAAGAGGTACCTGCCTGTGCGTGGCAAAGTCCTTTACACAACCATCCAGTGCAGGTGCCAACCTTCTAGACTCCGGCAGAGCTACAGAGAAGAACTTCATGTAACTTCCAGCCACGTCAATTGTGACAAACAGATTGGTCTGCTAGCTTTGATATCTCCATGTCTGGCACAATCCCTGCCACACGGCAGGTATTCTATAAGTATCTCGTGAAAGAATGAATGAAGTAGTTATGAGATAGAAAGGATAAAACACAGCCAGGTGCAGTGGCTGACACCTGTAATCCCAGCACTTTGGGAGGCTGAGGCAGGAGGATTGCTTGCAGCCAGGAGTTAGAGACCAGCCTGGGCAACATAGGGAGACTCAGTTTTCACAAAAAAAAATAGAAAATAAAAGTAGCCAGGTGTGGTGGTGTGCACTTGTAGTCCCTGATACTCAGGAGGCTGAGGTAGGAGGATTGCTGTAGCCCAGGAGTTTGAGGCTGCAATAAACTATGATTGTACCCCTGCATTCCAGCAGACCTTCAAAAAGGTGAAGAAGACCTTCAAAAAAAAAAAAATAGAAGAAAGAAAGGAAGAAAGAGAAAGAGAAAAAGGAAGGAAGGGAAGGGAAGGGAAAGGAAAGGAAGGGAGGCAAGCAGGCACAGAAACACTGGTTTTGGAGTGAGACCAGTCTGGGTCCTGGACTTGACTCTAGTGGAGTGACATTAGGCAAGGTAGTTAACCCCCTTGCTGTCATCTGTGAACTGACTCTACCTCATCACACAATGCTAGTAAAGATAAAATGTCACCTGTCATGGATAATTGCGTTTTGCAGAATGTAAGTATTACATACATTCTAGAGGCCATTTTACCATTATTATTGTTGTACTGCTGCCAGAGAGAATGAGAGATAGTCCCTGCATCTGGTCTTTCCTTGGCTAAGGCTGGTTTACCTGCAGTCCTCTGAGATCTTTTCATTCTGGTCAAGGGCAAAACATCTGCAGAATCAATGCAGCTCAAACCCCATACGATTAAAATATTGACCAGATCAGAGCTTGTCTCTTGGTTGTATGTGTGGAGAGGCTCTAGAAGCTCTACCAATCTGGTCTCTAGAACTCTGGTTTTGTCTCCTCTGTGAAGCCGATCTCAGATTGCTAAGAGATTGCTCAGACTACAGAGGAGATAAAAGTTGACTGGACTTCCCCTACATGCTTTAATTGAGCAATTTTTATCCTGGTTTTCATCATTTCCTGTGTTCTGGCCTCATATCTTACACTACTTCTGCATTTCCCATGGTGATCAGCATACCACTGGACACTTTGCTGATGGAATTAATTGAGCCAGCTTGGGTTGTCCAGCTCCAAGATGCTCACTACGAGCTGTCAGAAATGCTTGGTCTGGACCAGAGGACCATTTTTTTTCTGCTAACCACATCCTGGAAATCTTACCCTCAGGCAGGGTGTGCTGAAGCCCAAGACAGTTTGTGGATTTTTAAGTACTCAGAAATGTTGCAAGCTTTTTGTGAAACCATTAGTTTATTGAAATCAACTGTGGTAGTGGTATTTAAACCACAGAAATTACAAAGTTGGTAAATGATACACATTAGGGCTTTAAAAAAAAAAATATCTTGTAGAGCGTGTTAACCAGAAAACCACTGTAAGAGACCTTGAATATTTTTGTTCCCAGGACTTTCTGAATTTTCAGCCCATATGACATGGAAGAAGAGTGAAAAGGGAATCTGACTGCTTGGATCAGGGACTGTCTGGCTGGTGGAACTTGAATGTATACAACACTCTTCATTTGCACGTTTTGACATTTTAAAAAATGTTTTCACTTTCCTTATCTACTTTGATACTAATAACATCCTAAAAGGTAAGTAGAATTATTCTCATAATATGATGAAGAACCCAAGGCTCTCAAGGGAGCACCACTCTTGGACACTTAGCCCCACTCTTCTACAAGAATTGCATACCCGAACCGCTGGAGCTCTCCCCATATCCATGTTTCTGCCTTATAATCTGACCCTTTCACCATAATTGTTTAGATCAGGTACGCATACTTGAACTAAATTGGGACTATCAGTTTCTCTGTCTTTAAATTGCCCTGAGAATTGAAACTCAGAGGAGCAAAAGTCTAAGCTTTGAGAGATAACATGTGTAAAATGGCAGGAATCCAAATCCATAGGCACAGTCCACAGATTCCTGAAGCTAGGGGTTCTAGCTTGACCCTGGTTTTCAATCTTCTCCCCTTCAGCCCTTCCTAGCTCTTTTAATTGCTTTAAATAGCCCCAGTTTCTTAAACTAAATTCTTCTTTTTTGGTAAAGGTACATTGGATTAGTTTCTGTTACTTGCTATCAAAAGAGTCTTACCTAATATGGGCACAGAGATGTGAAGATCTTTTTTCAAGGTTGCACAGCTAGTCAGCAACTGACCAGAGTTTTGAACCCAAGTCTGTCTGGCTCCAAGTATAATGTCCTAGTCCCTATTCAATATAAACTGGTTAGACTGGAGCTATGAGTGGAAGTTTTTTTGTCCCACCCATTATGAAAGTTGAAAAATTCTCCTAATAACTCCTGCCCCATTCTTTATATTAATACATTCTCTTTTATCTTAAGTCCAGTGAAGCCTAATTTCAGAGATATAATTAAGATGAGCTGAGCTGATTTAGGATGACCACAGGACAAAATGAAGGAAATAGGAAACATCTCTAGTTTTCCTTCTCTTCAAAGCTTAGACTCACTAATTTCAGAAGAGGTGTTAAATGTCCTAAGATTGTTAATTTAGGGGTCTGTTGACCTAGGCTCACTCCCAAACAGAATTGGATCAAGGAAAAACGAATCAAACCTGTCCTGAGGTTTTCCTCTCCTCCTCCCCGAGAGTGCCCCATGCCTTCCAGGAAGCCACAGTGGTCCATCCAGGGCCACTGGAGTGGAGATTTGCCCTTTGGCTCCCCTGACTCACCAAGCACCTGCAGCTTGATCTTCCATTCTTGCTCATTCCCATTCTTTTTCAACACCCTCATGATGTAGGTGCTGTTGTCCTCTTTCTGGACCTTAGAGATGTACAGTGCACCACTTTGAGGATCAAGTCTGACCCTGCCTTTAAATTTGGATTCAAAGTACTTAGATTTTCCGGAATCCCATTCTACAATCTTCTGGTTGAAAGTATAAAACCAGGTTAGTTGTTTGTAGTTCTCAGGCAGGCTCTCAGAGATGTTCAGAGTAACATTGCTGCTGGAGACCACGGTCATATGTACCAAGTAACCTGCCAATGAGAGTCAGAGTGAGACCTGACACAGAGAAGGCAATGTTGCTGAGAGGCCTAGGGTATAGCCTGGGCTGGTGGAACAGGCGAGAAGGAAGGGATTTCTGCTTAGGAGAAGCGAGTATGGTTTTCACTGGAAGTCCAGGTCTCCTGCTCAGGAACTCAAGAAAAGTTGGAGCTTGAAAAGTGGGCATGGGGGAAGGGGGTGTTGCTTATAATTCATCTAGTACTGTCCCCAGAAAATAAAAGAATTGAGTAAGGCCAACTGAGGTTGGGCCTGGCTCTCTCCCTTACTCTCATACCAGTAGGATTTCAAGTAAACTGATGACAAGTCATATCTCCTCTCTGGTCTTGTGTTTCCTGTCTATTCCTAGCTCAGTAAGCATTTTGTTAGTCCCTAGAGGCATAGACATAAAAAGTACATTATTCTATTTAAAATATTTAATACACCAATGTGGGAGGACAGACACACAAACCAATAATCCTAATATATTATCTTGGTGACTGCAATAAAGGTAATGTGGGGACCAAGGGAAAGCTTCCCCTCCCCCTTCTGAAAGTTTGCCAAAAATCACTGACAAGAGGCAGATTAAGGAGGAAAGGCATACAGATTAACGTGTAAGCAGAGCCTGTGGAATGAATGGACTTCCAATGAAAACTAAGCAGTCTAGGGCAAATTGTTCATTTTTATGCTTAGGCTCAACAAAGAATGGACAGTCATGGAGAAATATGATTGGACAAAAAGGGTATGATCGAATGCCAATAGACTGTTTGGGGGAAACCCAGCAAGGCCTGTCTGTCTAGATTCTGCTTGGCCTCTCTGTGCCGGATTCCTCCCTTCCTCCTGCGTGTGGGGCAGGCCCTCTCTAGAATGGGGGTCTTATGATTCACAATTAAACAAGATAGGTCAGATAATTTTTTTTTTTTTTTTTTTTTTTTTACATAGAAAGGCTCAAGGAAAGTTAGGGTGGTATATTTAGGTTTTATAGCTGGCTTTGGGGAAAAGGGGTTTTGGCTTCTATGGCCCGCCTTGGGAAAGAGGGATTCCAGTGTCTATGGCTAGCCTAGGGGAGAATGGGACTGATAGACAGGAGGGCAGGAGAAGGTCAGAGAAAAACTTTCACTTCTGAGGCTGCTTCTGAGGCCATGATTTTGGGGCATTGTTTTCTGAGTCCTGACAATAAACACAGTGGGCTATGGGAATGTATTCCTATCCAGAGGGTAGGGATAGAAAATTGAGAAAATACTAAGAAAAATCTCTTCGGGGGAGATGACCACTAAGGTAAGCCAAAGGATGATTAAAAGCTAATATTTGTTGAGAACTATCTGTCAGGCACGATTTGAGACACTTGGGATATATCAGTGAACTAAGCAGCAAAGATCCCTACCTTAACAGAGCTTGCATTAGAGTGGGGTGAAAAGACGTAAGCAATGAACACACTAACCCAACACACTATATAGTATGTAAGGAGGTGATCATTGCCATGACAGAGGAGAAAACCTAGAATAGGGTAAGGGGAGTCACAAGTACTGGTAGGGGTAAAAGGGTGAACTTCATTTATAAGGTGATAAGTAGGTCACATCTGAGCAAAGACTTGGAGGAGAGAGGTGGCCAAGAGGATATATGGGGTAAAAGGGACCCAGATAGAGGAAAGAGCCAGAGCAAAGGCCCTGGGGCAGGGGTTTGCCTGCCATACGTCAACGACAACAAGGAGGCGGTGAGTGGGTAGTGTGGAGTGAGCAAGGGGATTGGATGTTGAGAGACACAGTCAGAGAGGGAGTGGGATTGGGGAGAGCAGATGGTGACATTTTAGCTTTAATAATGTTTGGTCCTGTTAAAAAAAAAAAAAAGTGTTCCTGTAAAAACGGCTCATGTCTTGTGTGTGCATTTACAATATATTTATTAGCAAGTTATTGGAAGGTAAGCAAGTGGAGACTGTTTAAACTATCATTTCACAAGGTTTGGATCAGAGGCAGATTTCCTGTGAAAGTGATGAAGCTGAAGCTTCAGGCTTCGTGGACGGCCCTGGAGGAGCCCTAGCAGTGTGTTCATGGAATCCATTTTACAAAACATATCTTAAACACAAATAATCACACCACAGCCTCTGTCTACTACAACATCCCCTTCATCACATTTCTGCTTTTGTTGGTTGGCATCTCAGTTACGGGCATTTTGAGATCTGGCTAAGGGGAAGTAGAAATGGGAATTACTTAGTTGGGATTAGTGGGATACATGTATGAGGGTTGCAAACTCTTGGAAGTTCCTGCTAGCCACTTCAGTGAAGCAATTGCATCCAGGAATATTCCTGCTGCCCTCTGCACTGACTCACCGGCAATGGCCGTGGACACGTTGCAATTGGGCTGCAGGTGGGATGCAGAGGAGAAAGCAGGTTGGAAGTGAACAACAGCCACAGCTATTCAGTAGCAAAGTATTATGGAAACATGAAGGCATTTCATTAACTAAAAATATGGTGCTATATTTTCTGCTGTCATGATCTGAGTAGTATTTGTATTTTTTAAACTTGTACTAATTCCCTGGGATTTCTTTTTTTGTTGTTGTTGTTCTAATTGAATTTATTTTTGTTCCTATTTGTATTTGGTTTTGTTCTTTTCTTTTCTTTTCTTTTCTTGAGAATACTCCAAATTGTATAAGCCTTGGGGTATTTTTAAAAACCTGGTTTGGTTAAGGAGAAAGAAAAGATGATAAGGACAAGGTACAAGATGAAGTGAGGTCTGTTGGCTTTTTTTGCGGAGAGAGAACTTAGAATATGTATACAAAGCCTAAAAAAGAGCAGTATAAAAAAACTAAAGGTAGGAGAAGAGGAAATATGTCCTATATCACTCTGGTGTCATATGCTGCCACACAAAAACTCAATTGTACTCTTCAACATAATGTATACTAGCTGTTCACTTTCCACCTATCCATCATTTCCAAAACATTCTCAACCACTAAAAGATTTTTATCTGTGTCCCCAAGACTTTCAAGTTCCTGTTCATTCAGCTTTCCAACCATTCATCTATCTATTCAACAAATGTTTATTGAGTGCTTACCCTGTCCTTGTTTGTACTCAGAAATACCTAGGCATTCATTTCTACAGTGCTTCTGATTGGTCCAGCCCATGTCCTATAATCCCTCTGACAAAATCAGTTCAAGCCAGCAACAGTCATCGCACAACCACAACATGCTTGGCACTGTGCTAGACTCTGCTGTCAGCAAGGTGGATAGAGTATCTGGCTTCTTGGAGCATACAGCCTAGGAGGACATTCTTTCCAGGATTTTAAAATCACTAGACATATTCCTGACTTGTTCTCCTTCTGTTACTTGTTTCCACATGAATTAACAGAAGTGGTCATAATAGGCAGTCTAGATCAATGTTTTTCAGTCTTGACATTATTGACATTTTGGGCCGTATAATTCGTTTTCGTAGGGAGCTGTTCTGTGCATTGTAAGATATTTGCCAGCATCCCTGGTATCTGCCCACTAGGTGCCAGTAACACTTGTCCAGTTGTGACAGCCAAAAATGTATCTATATATTGCCAAATGTCCCTTGAGGGACAGAATTCTTCCATGTTCACCCTGGTTGAGAAGTACTGAGCTAGGTCATCCTTGGCAGACTCCCCAGCACGTCTCATACACTCAGGAAGATAACACAATCCACTGTCTGATGACAGAGGCAGGTAGTAACACCAGACAGATCATTTATATATATAATTTTTTGATGGAGTTTCGCTCTTGTCACCCATGCTGGAGTGCAGTGGTGCAATCTTGGCTCACTGCAACCTCTGTCCCCCAGGTTCAAGCAATTCTCCTGCCTCAGCCTCCCAAGTAGCTAGGATTACAGGCATACACCACCACCACGACTGGCTAATTATTTGTATTTAGTAGATACGGGGTTTCATCATGTTGGTCAGGCTAGTCTCAAACTCCTGACCTCAGCCTCAGCCTCTCAAAGTGCTGGGATTACAGGCATGAGCCACCATGCCCAACCCATTTCAGTATATTATGAGTGCTGATGACAGGTACGCATACAATATTGTATCTTTCCTCCCTCCCTCCTTAACCACCCATGTGTAACAATTCCAAAAAGGCTGTCCTGATGGTTGGCTGTAACTTCTTACTGAGAAATAAAGAAGTGATTAACTGCTGATAAAATCTGGATTTGCCTTCTTAACAATTCCATCTTTTAGGAAGTAGGTAAAGCAACCTTTTAAAAAACCACTATTTTGATTTAATTCTAACAGGAAGTATTTGGTGATATGTCTGGATGGTTGGGATAAAGTAACAAAGTTGGATCTTATTCCTTTACTTTCTTAATAGACTCACTTTCGCTTTTAAAAAAAAGAACAAATAGAACCAGATCCTGCCTGTGCCCACCCATGTTTCTTGTCTGTAGAAAAACAGAATTGTAAAGGGAAAAAATTCAGATCAAAGGAAGTCATAATCCCATACCAAAGAGTCTCCCCAGGAAAGAGAAAGGTTTTAAAGAGTAAGTTCTGGCTACTCCAAAAAAGAAACAAGACACATGGTTGACTTCTTTGGTTTTCTTGTATATTGAGAAAAATAAAAATAATAAAAACAAAACACACGGCTTCTAGTAAAATTCTTAAGGAAGAAAAGAAGATGCGTGTTAAAGATGTGGAGACAGAGTTACCTGGAGCTCTCTCATAAGATTAAATATTTAACAAGCCTGTACAAACCTTTTTAGGAAGTAATTTTGCAATAGCTACCAAGACCCTAGGTTTGTGTCTTGGTGAGAAGCTAAGTAGCCTACTATGTTTTGAGATGGGAACTATAATGAGCTCAGTGGGCAACATTGCAATGCAATTTGAAGGTGAGGAAGGAGAAACAATAAAAATAGACTTTTCTCTTCAGACATTGCAATTTGAATGGGAAAAAGAATGGTAAGGCATTATGTAAAGGGTCATGAAAAAGTAGAGAGTATTTTGTTTTTGTTCTTAGTGTTATTCAAAGAGGGAAAGACTTAAGCTAAGGTAAGCCAAGGAAAGGATTCAGTGGAGGAAAGACATGAAGAGAAGGGAGGTGACTGATGAGCCTGGGCTAGGGGGGCTCAGAGCAGAGTTGATGGCACAGGTCTTGGCTGGGACGAGGGATACTTCATCCTCTGAAGGAAAAGAGGAGGAGGAAAGACAGCTGGTGGTGGAGAAAAGTTTCTAGTTTGAAGATAGTGGGCAGGAAGTTGAAGGGCCTCCTGCCTAATGGTCTCTAGTTTCCATTTCTTCTGCAAAGAAGGAGGCACATACCTTGCTGAGAGGGCAGAGGACTGAGGTAAGGGGCCTTGAGGATAGGGTGAAAGTTTGAAATAGCCACTGGGAAATGTGAGAAAGAATTTATCAGGGCCAGTAAGAGCTACTCTGAGATCCCAGCTTGACTGAAACAATGACATTTATTCCTTCCCTCTTTCCTTTGCTTCTTTCCTCCCTCCATCCAGCCATCCCTCCATGCATACATGCATACATGAACTTCCTCATGTATTCACTCATCTAATAACTACGCAGTAAGCAGTTACTATGTGCTTGACTCTGTATGCATAAAATAGATAGATGCAGCTCCTTCCCTGAGCTTCATTCCAGTGAATCCACACAATTAATCAGATGCTTTCACTACTGATGATAAGTGTTAGGAAAAGGAAAATATGGAATGCTTAGAAAGCATATAAAAGGGAGCACATCACTTGAATTTGGGGGTTGAGAATGGCTTCTGTAAAAGGAATTAGTCTAAGTGGGATGAAACCAGGGAAAGATGAGGACTGGCGGTAGTGAATAGTCCAACAAAACGGGAAAAGAATCAAAAGCTCAGAAACACCAAAATGAGATTCATTTATGGAACAGGAAGTAGCTCACTGGCAAAACATAGACTAAGGAGGGCAGGAAGTGAGCTTATTATGAAATGTGAACTTTATGCTCACAGCTTCTGCTTTCTCATTTCCCACAGTGGCTACTGAAGATTTTAAGCAGAAGAGTGAAGTAAACAGAGAACCATTTTAGAAAATGTATACCAATAGTGGGGTGGAGAACAGGTTATCTAGAGAGAGTAGAGAGAGTGCAGTAAATAGAGAAGTTAGGATAGTGCATCATTGTGGAAATTGGTGATAAGAGAAAATGGTGGCTCGATCTAAGATAGATAGCATGGGGGTGGATGGAATGGTACATATTTGAGAGATATTTTTGAAAGTAGAATTAACAGGACTTACTCATTGGGCATGAGAAGCAAGGGAAAAAAAAGAATCAAGGATGATTTCTGGAATTCTGGCCTGAGCAACCGGACAAGTGGAGATGTCATTTATAGAGGTGGGGAAGAGTGGAGGAGCAGTAGGTTTTGGGGGAAGAAGGATTGTAGAAGTTTTTTTTTTTTTTTTTAAAGTCTGTAAATTTTTTGACAGTCCTTTCATCAAGTGATGGACTTTGTGCCCGTTCCCCTTGAACTTGAGTAGGCTTGGTGATGGCTTCAGTGAATGGAATACACCGGAAGTGTGAACTGCAAAGCTAGCTTAGAAAAGACCATGCAGCATTTGCCTGTTTCTCTTGGGACACCGACTCTGGGAGGCTTCCGCTGGGTGGTACCAGCCACCCAGCTCTTTGAGCCTCCCTCAGTTCAGGCAGTAGCCCTGTGAGTGAAGAGCCTTGCATGACTCTAGGCCACACCATAATGTGATTGCAAGCACATGAAAAGCACCAAATGAGACAGGATGAACAGTCTTCCCCCAGATCTGTGGGCAAAGTAAATCATTGCTATTATTTTAAGCCACAGTATTGTGGCAGCTTGTTAAATAGCAACACATAGCAGGAATAGAGATGATGAGTTAAGTTTTAGACATGTGTCTGGAAAGTCTAGAGAAGATGTTTAAGAGATAGAAGTTCTGGTCTTGGGCTCAGGTGAGTACTTGGGGCGTAGGAATTTACTGATGCTCTTTCCAGGCTTTCATCTGTATCAGATTGTGTGTGTGTCACAAATGCAAAGCAATTGCACATTTTTTATTTGATTTGATCTTAATAGCAATCCCTTGAAGAAAAGAGGAACAGATTATTATACCCATTATAGAGCTGAGGAAGCTGAGCCTCAGGAAGCTTTAATGATTTGTTGAAAATCCCGCAGCATGGAACCAGATAGAACACAGGTCATCTCATTTCTAGTACAATACTCTTTCTACTTCACCCTGATAAGTGTTGTGGACAGATGGGGAGTTGGCTAGTTGTGGAGCATGCCCTGAATCATTGCCTTGAAACTGAAGAGCTGAGAAACCCAAGTCTGAGGAGAGAAGGAAGAAGAGAGCTAAAAGTGCTTCTCAAACTTTTCCACAGAAGCATCCCTTACTGCAGAGGAGAAAACTACTTGCACTTTCAGGAAGATATGGATGTGTCATCCAAAAGGAAGCTTTTTGAAGTTGTTCATGCATTTGTGTAACAATTATTTATCAAGCACATGCCACACTCCAGGCCTGTGCTAAGTGCAGCAGCACAACACTGCACGTGGTTTCTGTCTTCATAAAGTTCAAGGAAACATATGATCAATCAAGCAATTCACAAACCATAATCTGGAGCCTCAGGTTCCAATCTGACCATGCCTTCAGAACATAGTCACAAGCAGCCAGTCCAGGAAGGAGTCACATGAAAACAGATGCCTAAAAGAGAGGCAGGGAGAGGGGAGGAGGGAGGGAAATCTAGGTGGAAAGAAGGCATGTACATAAACCAGAGGTAAGAGAAAACACCTCTTTTAAGGCAAACAGTAAAATTAAGGGATTTAGGCACATTGACCTTCATCAAGATTCTCTGGCCTTAGTCTAGGAAAGGCATAATCGTAATAAAATGGTTTGGAAGTTAGACCTGTGTGCCCTTAGGAGGATTTCTCAATCTCTCTGAAAGACAGTATTCTCATCTGAAAAATGTAGATAATAATAGCCACCTCACTATTTTCTAATGAAAGTTAAATGAAAAAGTATACAAAATGCCTAGCACAATGTCTGACACCCAGTAAGTGCTTAATTTGTATTTTACTAACCTAGGTTATAGAAATAGATAACCTAACCTCATCAAAACCAATATTATCCATTCAAAGGATAACATAATCAGGTGTGGTCTGCGTGTTTCAAAGAAGAATACATGACCAAGATGAAGCCTAGAAAAGAAGTCAGAGAACCACCAACTGTCAGGATGTTTTCAGTATGCCAAGAGAAAGTCCTGAAATATTCCAGTTCTCGTTGGCAACCCTGTTTTTCCCAATAGTTAGATGAATACTTCACATCCGTCCCCACTCCCAAGGCCATACCAATGTCCTATGCATTGAGTCAGGTCCACAGAACCCATACAGCTGTAGACTCACACAGTCATGAACCAAAGGATTCTACCTGAGAGGCAGAGCATGTGAGAGACCTATCCTCCACACATTCTGCCTCACCTCCCTAAAAGTTACAAACTATCATCATTTTATGCCACGGTGTAACTACCGCATGTTTGTTCCTTTTTTACTGTTTTACTCGGAGTGGTGAGCATTAAAGCCCTTTAAATTAAAAAGACTTGAGTATTTACTTGGGGGAATAGCAAGAAAGTCAAAGGCTTCACTACTGTTTCTCAGCTGGCATAAGAAGACAGGTACTGGATGAAGAAAGAAGGTGAGGTAGCTCTAACAGGAGAAGGAAAGTTAGCTCAGCCCTTGGGCACATGACGGGGACCGAACAGGCTGTGGCAGAGGAATGGACCTTAACTCTTAGTAATCAGATGTGTTAAGGATCCCTTGTTGCTGACACACTTCCAGCCTCTTCTCAGACCCTCATTCAGAGACCCCAGACAGCAATCCTTTCCAAGCTTTTCTTCCTACAATTCTGATCTATCTTTTCTTTGGGTCAATGACAATATCATTTACCTTGGCTCAGGACACAACACCTCACATATACAGAGGTCTCAAAGAATGCCTAATGAAGTACAATGTATCAGAGCATAAAATGCGGCAGCTGTCAGTGTAGAGCTTCTTCTTATTCAAAATGAAAAAACACTTTTCCACAACTTCATGGACCACCAACCAAGGGACAAAATATGAGGAGCCTACTTCTCCTTCTCCCCAGGGTCCTGTTTTGGTCACATCCTCTTGGGAAAGGAGATGAAGCTCAATCCTTCAGTGCTAAGAAAGGTTCCTCAACCATGCCATGGCCATGGTATTGGAATGGAAATACCTGCTTTCCAGATACCAGATCTGGCTTCTAGGGTTGAACTACATCCCATCTCCCCTTCCCAACTGATCATGCCTTCAGTGTACAATCACAGGCAGACAGATGGTAGAAAGTACCTTGAATGCTGATCGCCAGGAGTGACAGAGGCAGCAGTAGCAATTCCAGAGCCAGACACCAATTCCAACCTCTGGAGCCCATGCTTCCTTCCAGAACTTCCCAGCAATGCAGGAGACAGTTGAGAGCCTGGCTAGAAAGAGGCCAGGGCTAAAAAGGGAACTTACCAAACAGGGTTAGAGAAAAAAAAACCACTGAGCTTTTCTCTCCACCCAGCACACTTGTGTGGGGCCCCGGAAACCAGAAACAGGAGGCCTTGTAAATTTTTTTATCTAAGAGCATCATGGAAACTGAGAACAATTTTGTTTGAAAGTACATGAGTGCTTTTTTGTAGGGAGAAGATTCATAGTTTCTACTGGACTCTCAGTGGGGGCAGTACTCAGAAGAGATTAAGAGACCCTGATAGAGAATATCTGCTTTTTGTTCCCAGGAAGGAATCACTCTGATTAATTCAGGGGCTAAGACATAGGAGGTGCCCAGTCAAGCCTGGGTAAATGTCACTCAGAGTAGGTAGTCTGGGAAATCAGACCCACATAGCCTTAGTGCTGCACCTCTTACCCCCAGCACCACCCTCCACTCTTCTTCCTTTATGATAATTCACTATTTGAAGCTTGACATCAGCCTATCCACTGAACATTAGAAGAAAAGTAAGATTACTTGGCCCAAAAGAATGGATTTCCCACCCCTGTGGTCTGTATTAGTCTGTTTTCACACTGCTAATAAAGACATATTCCAGACTGGGTAATTTATAAAGGAAAGAGAGGGGTTTTGTTTTGTTTGTTTTGTCTTGTTTTTTTGAGACACAGCCTCACTCTGTAGCCCAGACTGGCGTGCAGCAGTGCAATCTCGGCTTACTGCAACCTCCACCTGCTGGGTTCAAGCAACTCTCCTGCCTCAGCCTCCTACACAGCTGGGATTACAGGCAAGCACCACCATGCCCAGCTAATTTTTGTATTTTTAGTAGGGTTTCACCATGTTGGCCCAGCTGGTCTTGAACTCAAGTGATCCAGGTGCTTCAGCCTCCCAAAGTGCTGGGATTATAGGCATGAGCCTGTGCCTGGCCAGGAAAGAGGTTAAATTGACTTATAGTTCAGCATAGCTTGGGAAGCCTCAGGAAACCTACAATCATGGTGCAAGAGGAAGCCAATACGTCCTTCTTCATATGGTAGCAGGAAAGAGAAGAACTGAGCAACAATGGGGAAAGCCCCTTCCTTGTAGAGCCATCAGATCTAGTGAGAACTCACTATCACGAGAACCTCGCGATGGTAACTGCTCCTGTGATTAGCTTACTTCCCACTGGGTCACTCCCAAGACATGTGGGGATTATGGGAACTACAATTCAAGATGAGATTTGGATGGGGACATAGCCAAATCATATCTTGGTCTAGGAAATTTCAAGCCTATTCCTACTGAATCTAAATTAGTTATTTGCCCACCCAGGACCCATAGGCAAGCCACAGTTCCTGATATAACATATTTGTAATCATTTTTTAATTGGGAACATTTCTGATGCTCAACATGGAGATGAACAATAAAATGTCTGCTCTCCTCAATCCTCACACTGGAAGGACATTATGTTAAGTGAAATAAGTCAGGCACATAAAGATAAATACCACCTGTTCCCAATCATATATGGAAGCTTAAAAAAAGAGCTCATAGAAGTAGAGAGTAAAATTGTGGTTATCAGAGGCTGGGAAAGTACTGGGGGAAAACCCCACCCCGATATTTAACACGGGTTCTTTTCTATTTCCCTAAGCATCTCGGCTGGTTTGAGAAATAAAGGGAAAGAGTACATGAGAGAGAAATTTTAAACTGGGTGTCCGGGGGAGACATCACATGTTGGCAGGTTCCATGATGTTCCCCGAGCCATAAAACCAGCAAGTTTTTATTAGCGGTTTTCAAAAGGGGAGGGAGGGCTCGAATAGGGTGTGGGTCACAGAGATCACATACTTCACAAGGTAATAAAATATCACAAAGCAAATGGAGGCAGGGAGAGATCACAGGACCACCGGATGGGGTGAAATTAAAATTGCTAATGAAGTTTCTGGCATGCATTGTCATTGATAACATCTTATCAGGAAACAGGGTTTGAGAGCAGACAACCTGTCTGACCAAAATTTATTAGGTGGGAATTTCCTCTTCCTACTAAGCCTGGGGGCACTATGGGAGACCGGGGCTTATTTCACCCCTTTGGCTTCTACCGTAAAAGGTGGCCGCCTTAACGGGGCCATCTATAGACCTACCCTCAGGGCGTGTTCTCTTTCTCAGGGATATTCCTTGCTCAGAAAAGACTTCAGCAATATTTCTCCTATTTGCCTTTGAAAGAAGAAAATATGGCTCTATTCCGTCCGACTCACCAGTGGCCAGAAGTCTTATCTCTCTTGTTCCCTGAACATTGCTGTTATCCTGTTCTTTTTTCAAGATGCCCAGATTTCATATTGTTCAAACACACATGCTCTACAAACAATTTGTGCGGTTAATGCAATCATCACAGGGTCCTGAGGTGACATATATCCTCCTCAGCTTACAAAGAAGATGACGGGATTAAGAGATTAAAGTAAAGACAGGCATAGGAAATCACAAGGATATTGATTGGGGAAGTGATAAGTGTCCATGAAATCTTCACAATTTATGTTCAGAGATTGCACTAAAGCCAGGTGTAAGAAATTATAAAAGAATTAATTTTGGGGAACTAATAAATGTCCATGAAGTCACAATCTATGTTCTTCTGCCACGGCTTCAGCCAGTCCCTCCNCTTCCTACTAAGCCTGGGGCACTATGGGAGACCGGGGCTTATTTCACCCCTTTGGCTTCTACCGTAAAAGGTGGCCGCCTTAACGGGGCCATCTATAGACCTACCCTCAGGGCGTGTTCTCTTTCTCAGGGATATTCCTTGCTCAGAAAAGACTTCAGCAATATTTCTCCTATTTGCCTTTGAAAGAAGAAAATATGGCTCTATTCCGTCCGACTCACCAGTGGCCAGAAGTCTTATCTCTCTTGTTCCCTGAACATTGCTGTTATCCTGTTCTTTTTTCAAGATGCCCAGATTTCATATTGTTCAAACACACATGCTCTACAAACAATTTGTGCGGTTAATGCAATCATCACAGGGTCCTGAGGTGACATATATCCTCCTCAGCTTACAAAGAAGATGACGGGATTAAGAGATTAAAGTAAAGACAGGCATAGGAAATCACAAGGATATTGATTGGGGAAGTGATAAGTGTCCATGAAATCTTCACAATTTATGTTCAGAGATTGCACTAAAGCCAGGTGTAAGAAATTATAAAAGAATTAATTTTGGGGAACTAATAAATGTCCATGAAGTCACAATCTATGTTCTTCTGCCACGGCTTCAGCCAGTCCCTCCATTCGGGGTCCCTGACTTCCCACAACAGGAAGGGTAGAGGGGTGTGGAGGATGGGGAGAAGTTGGTTAATGGATACAAAGTTACAGCTAGAGAAGAGGAATAAGTTCCAGCGTTCTGTAGCACTATAGGGTGAATATAGTTAAGAATTATTTTATGTATCTCTTCAAAAAGCTACGAGAGAGGATTTCGAATGTTCCCAACACAAAGAAATGATCAATGTTTGAGGTGATGGATATCCCAGTTACTTTGATTTGATCATCACACGTTGTATACAAGTATCAAAACATTACTCTGTATCCCATAAATATGTACAATTATTATATGTCAACTAAAAATAAAAGAAAAAAACATAAAAGTGAAAAGAAAGAACCCTGCAAAGCAAAATGTGAAACAGCACCCGAATCAAATTCCTCTTGGTCAAATTGGTTACACTTTGGAACTGGATGTTACATTTTTCCCAGTGAATTGATGTAACCTTAGGACATAACCCTGCTCCTTCAGCAAGAAAAAGATAACATTGTGTTAAATTTTTAAAAGAGACATTGTAAATTAATGTGACATTCTCTTTTTAGGGGGGAGGGGAGCACAGGCTCCCACTCTGTCACCCAGTCTGGAGTACAGTGACCACTACACTTGGCTATTTTTTTTTTATTTTTTTGTAGAGATGAGGTCTCACCGTATTGCTCAGGCTTGTCTTGAACTCCTGAGCCATGGGATCCACACTCAGCCAGTGGCAGGACCGGGCGTGCTGCTGTGACCTGCTTCCACCTCAGGCATCAGTGTCTAAATGAGAGGAACACAGTGGCACTAAGAAACTCGGAGATGCCAACAACTGCGGAGCCCCAAGGGGTGTTACAGCTTTGCCTGGGGAGTCCCAAGGTCTGAGACCCCAAGAAATGTCTCTCGTTCCTGCCACCTGCAACTCAGCAAATGAGGGCATGTCACAGCTCTCGTTCAGTCCCACTGCCTGCAGCTCAGCAAATGGCGACATGTCACAGCTCTTATTCAGTCCTGCTGCCTGCAGTTCAGTGAATGGGGGTGTGTCACAGCTCTCATTTGGTCCCACTGCCCACAGCTCAGCAAATAGGGGTATGTTACAGCTTGTTCCTGACACCTGAAGTTCAGCAGGTCCTGGGTTCTTGTCCTGCAACCAAGAGGAATAAAGCATGCAGACAATGGAGAATAGGTAGGGCACCAACTCAACTGCTCAGTGTTTAACTGCCCAGTAGCAGGGAGACCTCCCTGCCTTGCTCACTTCTCTTTTACCTTATAAAAGTGTTCACTTTTTGCTCCAAAGGCGAAGTGGCACATTTAAAGGAGGACACTTCCTGCCCTCCTCCCAAACTAGTTTTGGAAATACATTCACTTTTCTTGTGCCAGGCCTAGCGCTTGTAAATTGGACTCTACATGTAGCGTGCGACTGACCTGCTTTTCAGTTACACCAGTAGGGGGCAGTACAACACTGCCTGAGTAGGCGCCAGCTTGGAGGCCATTCCCCAGGGAGACTAAAAGAACGGGCGGACTCTGGACGATAGTCCTAGGGTAAATTTAACATTTAAGAGACAATAGAAAAAAGGGATCCTGAAGAGGAAAATAAGGAGGATCAGTCAGATAGCAAGGAGAAGGTGGTCTCAAAATGTGAGGACAAAAATTTCAAGACTATATCCAGATTAACAAAAAGTACTTCCATTTTGTTTAGCAATTGTGTGGTCATGAGCCACCTTGGCCATGATGAGAGACATTTTAGTGGAGGCAGAAGCCAGATTCTCCATTTCTCACCTCCTTTTCTCTGATCCCCACTTCTCTTCCTTTCTCCCTGTTGGATATTTCTTGAGCTGCATCTGGAGATGTAGAAATTAAAGTCATAATATTGCTTTTAAGCAGCTCACAGTCTCATGGAGAAAACAGAGAAGAAAACACTGAGAAGTTGCAAAATGGGAAACTGTGGTGTCACATAGAAAGGGTGCCTAATACAAACTGTGTATGATCAGAGGAGGTTGCTGTAATGAACATGAGTACAATCTTTTCTTATACACGAAAAGATCAAATAACAATAGGGGTTTTGTTTGTTTGTTTGTTTTGAGACGGGGTCTCGCTCTGTTGCCAGGCTGGAGTACAGTGGGGCAATCTCGGCTCACTGCAGTCTCCGCCTCCTGGGTTCAAGCGATTCTCCTGCCTTGGCCTCCCAAAGTTCTGGGATTACAGGCGTGAGCCACTGCGCCCAGCCAAAGGGTTTATTTTTATACCTTTACTACCCAAAGAACTTGGCCAGTTCAGGAAAATGAGGATATTAGTGTGGCTGAAATAAAGACTGGATATGGAAAGCAGATCCAGTTTCCAGACTGGTCCAGATCACTAATGTTTTAGTGTACATGATGAAGGGTTTAAATTTTATCTTGAAGACTCGTGAAGGGAGGTAATTAAAGGATTTTGAGCAGGTTAGTGATATACTGTGGTTCACAAGTTAAAAAGAATATTCTGGTAAACAGGAGAATGAGACCACAAGCAAGGGGGGGCATTTTAAGGCTATTGGAGGGATCCAGCTAAACAATAATGAAAACGTTGGCCTTCATTATTGCTCAACTTGGCTGAAGCAGAGGTGGTGGTGTGAAGGGCAGGGATCAGAATGAGCAGAACTTGATACCTGGTTGCATATGAGGGTAAAGGAAGAGGGAAGAGGAAGAGTCTGGTTCCTGACCTGGGTGGTCACATCAGTGGATAGGATAAGGGACAAGTTGGGACATGAGAGATGATAAGTTCAGTTTTGAATATATTAAGATTAAAATGTCTAAGAGGTAGATGAATATATGTATCTGGGGCTCAGGGGAGAGATCTGTGCTGTGTGCCAGCACACAAGTAATTATGGCCACAAATTCTGACTCAGAAAGAATATGTAAAGTGAAAGGAGGTTGGGGATGGAATCCCCTGGTAATACCAACATTTAAGGGATGGCAAAGGATGAGGCATATGTAAATGAGACTGACAAAGATTTACTAGAAAAGAGGAAAGAAAATTAGACCATTTTGGCCAGGCGCAGTGGCTTACACCCGTAGTCCCAGCACTTTGGGAGGCCAAGGTGGGTGGATCACAAGGTCAAGAGATCAAGACCATCCTGGCCAACGTGGTGAAACCTGGTCTCTAAAAATGCAAAAATTAGCTGGGGGTGCTGGCGCGTGCCTGTAGTCCCAGCTACTCAGGAGGTTGAGGCAGGAGAATCACTGGGAGACCGAGGTTGCAGTGAGCCGAGATCGTGCCAGTGTGCTCCAGACAGAGCAAGTCTCGAAAGAAAGAAAGAGAGAAAGAGAGAAAGAGAGAGAGAGAGAGAGAGAGAGAGAGAGAGAGAGAGAGAAAGAAAGAAAGAAAGAAAGAAAGAAAGAAAGAAAGAAAGAAAGAAAGAAAGGAGGGAAGGAGGGAAGGAGGGAAGGAGGGAAGGAAGGAAGGAAGGAAGGAAGGAAGGAAGGAAGGAAGGAAGGAAATTAGAGCATTTTAAAGGAAATTAAAGAATTTAAGGAATTAAGATATTAAGGGTGTTGAGTGCCTGCAGCTTTTACAGGCTGAAGACATAAGCAGCCAGTGACTCTACCAGTGTCAGGTATTACTTCACAGCAATGCTAACTGAACTAATACAAAAAAAAATAGAACTGAGGAGGAGTTGGGCATTGCTATAAAGCAATTGCTGAAATGTGGAAGTGGCTTTGGAACCTGGTAATGGGCAGGGGTGGGAAGAGTTTGGAGGGCTCAGAAGAAGACTAGAAGATGAGGGAAAGTTTGGAACTTCTTAGAGACTTGTTAAGTGATTATGACCAAAATGCTGACAGAACTATGAACAGTGAAGGCCAGGCTGATGAGGTAATAATAATGAACATGGGAAATAGAATCAGTGGAGAAAGACAACAGAAGTGGTGCCATGGAGAGCCAGATAACATAAAGTTCTGTGGAAGAAATGATGAATGGTCAAATGCATCTGCTTCTGGTGAGAGCCTCAGGAACCTTCCAATCATGGTAGAAGGTGAAGGAGGAACAGGCATGCCACATGCAAGAGAAAGAGCAAGAGAGAGAGGGGAGGAGGTTCCAGGCTCTTTAAACAACTAGCTATTGTGTGAACTAATTGCTGCAGGGAGGACACCAAATCATTCCCGAGGGATCCAACCCCATGACCCAAACACCTCCCATTAGTTCCCATCTCCAACACTAGGGTCACATTTCATTTGGAGGGGACATACATTCAAACAATATCATCTCTGAACTAGCAAATTAATGTTAGAAGTGAGAGATTTCTTGAGGAATACCCGCTAATTTCACATTTGACTAAACTTTGAAGATTCTTTCTAGAGGTTAAGGGAGTACAGAAAGAGGCACCATCGCCTCCTCCCCTTTTGGATCTTACAGAATTGCAGGCACACTCGATCATCAGAGGTGGTGATTCATAACAAAGAAGTTAAAACTCTACTTTTCTGTGGTGGTGGCAATGTACTGTAAGAGATTAAATTGCATTCAGTTATTACACTGTTCTCTTGGTTACCCTCCACTGTTTTTGTAACTCTGATTATGCTGTTATATTTTCAGGAGGTAAATTCCTTACATGATCCAGTAAACGTATCATCTCCCTTTTGTGTTGGTCTAACATCATGCCTTATATCTTAGTTCTTGCAGCAGCTGTATCCTACTTCAGACCATCTTGCATGAGTTTCTAAAAACAGTGTTCTATGGTTTCAACCCAAGGCCCTCCACCATACTTGAGATAGATCTTTAGGTGCTTGGGGTCAGCGTGTCGCACCAGCCACTGTCCTTGATACAAGCAAGGAGTAACCTCCCTTCCTAGAGCTCCCTTCCCAAAGGTCAGGCTGAGTGATTGGTGGAAACCAGAGAGTGTGAGTGAAGGAGCGTGGAAACCAGAATGCACAATAGAGATGTGAGATCTAAAATGGTTCTACACCTTCTGCCCACTCAGAAGTGACTTGTAGAAACTGGGGAAACTTGAGAAAAGCACAGTAGACTCATAGCCTGCTGAGCTAGACAGCATATGACACTCAAGTTTAGCCCTGTGAGTGAGTAGGAGGTGAACCAAAGCCCCCAGAGGAAAGAAATGTGCTCCAACTTCAGGCAGCAAGCTCAAGGTTTCAGTGTGCACTGCTGCCAACAGGAGTATAGACTGTGGCTATGATGCAGCAAGCCCACCAGCCAAGAAGGAAAATAACAGTTTGTCAGGTCTGTGACTGGTGTACGTGAAGTCTCAAGTATTAAATTATGAAAGTTACATGCATTCTCAGGAAGGCTTTAACATCAATGTAAATATTTCACAGAAAATTGGAAGAAGTATTTTATTCAAGATGTCCAAAGTTGGTTAAATAGTAATGAAAATATAATAGTGGCCAGGCACGGTTGCTCACGCCTTTAATCTCAGCGCTTTGGGAGGCCGAGGTGAGTGGATCACTTGAGCCCAGGAGTCTGAAACCAGCCTGACCAACATGGGGAAACCCTCATCTCTACAAAAAATACAAAACTTAGCCCGGCATAGTGGCACACACCTGTAGTCCCAGCTATCCACGAGGCTAAGGTGGGAGGATCACCTGAGCCTGGGAGGTCAAGGCTGCCTTGAACCGTGATCATGCCACTGCACTCCAGCCTGGGTGACAGAGCAAGACCCTGTCTCAAAAAAAATTGTGTATATATAATTATATATATATATACTTTTTGAAATTGTCTCACAGTTCTTGCATATTCTGTTCTTTTTTTTCATTCTTTTATCTCTGTTTCAGTTTATATCATTTTTTTGTTGACCTGTTTTTAAGCTTACTGACTATTTCATTGACTGTATTTAGTCTACTGATGAGCCCATAAAAGGTATTCTATATTTCTGTTACAGTGCTTTTGATTTCTAGCATTTCATTTTTATTCTTTCCTGCAGTTTCCCTGTCTCTACTTACATTGCCCATCTGTTCTTGCATATAATCTACTTTTTCCTTTAGCATCCTTAATATATTAATCATAATTACTTTACCCTGTTTGATGATTTGAACATCTGTGTCATATTTGAGTATGGTTTTGATGCTTGCTTCTACTCTTAAAACTACATTTTACTGCTTGCTTTCTGGAATGCCTTGTAATTTTCTGTTGAAAGCCGGACATGTATCAGGTGATAGGAACTGAAGAAAATAGACTTTTAGTGTGAAGACGTGCATTTAGGTAAGAATTGTGCTATATTTAATGCTTGTTGTAGCTGTAGGTGTCAGAGGCTTCAGATTCCCTCCTGCTGTCCTTGCTTTTGTCTCTGCTGTTAACTTTTGGCTTTCCTAAATTCTCCTCAGAGAGAGTCTGCATCATTCAGCTCTTTCAACTGCAATCCACTGTTATAATACTGGAGTCCTGTTGGTGTGGTGATATGATGTGGGAGGAAAGCATTCTCGATTTTTATGACTAAATCTTAGTCTTTTAGCTGACCTGTACCTTGGGGACTGTGACTTCTACAAGTATTTCTCTGGTGGTGTACCTTTTTTTTCCCCTCTTAGGTGAAACAAGAATGGTGGAGGAGGTTGAAACATGAGCAATATCCATAACCTACGTGGGATAGGGTTAACTTCTTTCCTAGAGAGTAGGCCTTTGTTATGGAGAAGGACCAGGGCATATTTCACAATGATGACTCTCCCCCTGCCAGAATCAGGAGAAGCTCTTTCTTGGATCTTTACCATGAAAATCTGGTGTGGTTCCTGGACATAAACTGTAGGAAAGGATGAAGACTCCCTGAGACTGTGGCCTTCAGGAGTTTCTCACTCTCATGCTAGTCTACATTAAGTCTCCAGCAGTTCATTAAAATTCCCATTTGAGTGTTCCTATCAGTTTTTGGCTCCAGTGGCCTCTACCCCAGGTAACCACATCTCAGTTGTGACTCTCTGGGTTTGTCTTTCTCCAGATTTTTGGATGGTGGTTTGCCCTGCAACCTCAGTTGTCTAATTCGTATTAAAAAAGTAATTGATTTTCAGTTTGTTCAACTTTTTCTTGTTAGGGTAGAAGTTAAGATTATCTTTACGTATTGAATATCTCCTTCATGTAATGAATTTATTTAATCCATAAATAAATGGAAAGCCACAATATTCTTATTTTGACTTATATATACATTGTATAGAATTATATGTAAAGTGGATACCCTTTTGTTAATTCTGTTTAAGAAAATAGAAACTTAAATATCTATATTTTATTCATTTTATGAATATAACATTATTACTATTATATATCTTAAGTATTCTGATCATATTCTGCACTATGTGATTTGTAAAGATTATCTGCTAAAAATCAATCTTTAGTAGTTGGATGCTTTGTAAAACATTATTAAGACCCAACCTGGCGTTGCTTGTCTGAAAAATAATTTAAAAGAATCTGTTTCACTTTATCTGTTACTCACTTAAAGGGAAAATTTTCATTCTGACTTCTTGTTTAAGAGTTCATGTAGCAATTTCAAGAGTTTAGGGATTTTCTAAATTAGTACAAAGAAGTTCAAGTTCTCCACAATTTTTTCCCTAATTAAATAAATTGAATTTTTATCCTTTTGTCAGTGCCCACTATTCAGAGTTCTGCAAAGTGCTGTGCTACAAAATTACCACCCCTTATGAATATTGGCATGTAAAGACTTACTCTTCCTTAGGCATTATAATGTGCTTTATTGAAGGGGAAATCTAGTATACCCACAAAAATCATTACTTTGTTGTTTTGTTGGGTTTTGTATTTTTATTCAGCTTACATAGATTATTCATGTATTTTCAAAACTTTAAAATCAACAGATGAATGTGAATACATTCTGGTAGAAAATAAAGTGAATGTTGCTGGTATCTTGTAATCTCTCTAAACATCTATGTATGTAAATATTTGTGTATCTTTTTTTTTCTGAAATGTATGACAGTTCTCAAAAGCAAGACAAAAGAAACAAACAAAAATCATGGGAGGCACCCCAGTGAACTGGAACACTTAAAGGACAAAAGTTTAAAGACAGGTTCTAAGCCTTGATTTGCCACCAGTTTGTGTGACTTTGAGCTCCTTTACCACCCCATCCCCCCTTTTAAAATTTCCACCGTAAATGGGAGTACTGCACTAGGTAATTAGTAAGAGCACTTTCAGCTCATAAATTGCATGATTCTATGTCACAGTCCACACTGAGATTATTACATTTAAAAAACTGGTCATTTTTCTGTAAAATTTGCCCATTTCCTTTGTATATTTTTCTTTATTTTGAGTTGGAAAGGAAAAGAAAGAACAGTGAAAATAAAATAATACCTTAAGTAAAGTAGCAATGCTTTTCTTAGATCAAAATCTATTACTGGACTTACATGTAAGCCAGGTAAATAGATGCTTACATAGAATGGCTATTGAGGCAGCAGAATAGAATATATTCCCTCACACTTCATCTGCCTTTGTGCCGCAATGCTATGTGTGCTCTACTTCTTTAGATTAAGACAGCTCGGCCTGTTTTTTTCCAATTCATATGTACCTGACTACTTACCGACTTTATCAACCAAGTCATCTTAATTTATTAGATGCTTTGCTCTGTAACAGCTCATTTGGAGGCACTATATGTTACAACTTTTGATTTGGACATGATGGTAAGAGAAGACAACTGGATTCTGAGGCACTGCTCAGGCAGGGTAAATGTTGACTTCAGATATAGTTCAGAAGGATGGATGGATGGACGGACGGAGGGATGGACGGACGGGCAGACAGACAGACAGATTGATGAGTTATATATATGTTTATGTTTATGTAAATACTATATATGTTGTATGTGTATTTCTGGGTCTGTGTGCGTGTGTGTATTTTATGGTGTAGTAGANTGGCGATTCCTCAAGGATCTAGAACTAGAAATATCATATGACCCAGCCATCCCACTACTGGGTATATACCCAAAGGATTATAAATCATGCTGCTATAAAGACACATGCACACATATGTTTATTGCAGCACTATTCACAATAGCAAAGACTTGGAATCAACCCAAATGTCCATCTGTGACAGACTGGATTAAGAAAATGGGGCACATATACACCATGGAATACTATGCAACCATAAAAAAGAATGAGTTTGTGTCCTTTGTAGGGACATGGGTGCAGCTGGAAACCATGTCATTCTCAGCAAACTATCGCAAGAACAGAAAACCAAACACCACATTTTCTCACTCATAGGTGGGAATTGAAGAATGAGATCACTTGGACACAGAAAGGGGAATATCACACACCAGGGCCTATTATGGGGAGGGAGGAGGGGAGAGGGATGGCTTTGGGAGTTATGCCTGATGTAAATGACAAGTTGATGGGTGCTGATGAGTTGATGGGTGCAGCACACCAACATGGCACAAGTATACATATGTAACAAACCTGCACGTTGTGCACATGTACCCTAGAACTTAAAGTATAATAATAAAAAAATAATTAAATAAATAAAAAGTTAAAAAATAAAAAGAAGGTGACTGCTATGCTTGCTATATAACATGCTCTAATTATGAGTGTCTTGAAAAACAAGTAATTATTGAAATGCTATATTTTTATTATTATACTCTAATTTCTGGGATGCATGTGCGGAATGTGCAGGTTTGTTACATAGGTATACACCTGCCATGGCATGGTGGTTTGCTGCACCCATCAACCTGTCACCTACATTTGATATTTCTCCTAATGCTATCCCTCCCCTAGCCCCCAACCCCTGACAAGCCCCAGTGTGGGATGTTCCCCTCCCCGTGACTATGTGTTCTCACTGTTCAACTCCCACTTATGAGTGAGAACACAAAGTGTTGGCTTTCTGTTCCTGTGTTAGTTTGCTGAGAATTATGGTTTCTAGCTTCATCCATGTCCCTGCAAAGGACATGAACTCATCCTTTTTTTATGGCTGCATAGTATTCCATGATGCATATGTGCCACATTTTCTTTATCCAGTCTTATCATTGATGGGCATTTGGGTTGGTTCCAAGTCTTTGCTATTGTGAACAGTGCTGCAATAAACATAACATGTGCATGTGTCTTTATAGCAGAATGATTTATAATCCTTTGGGTATATACCCAGTAATGGGATTGCTGGGTCAAACAGTGTTTCTGGTTCTGGATCCTTGAGGAATGGCCACACTGGCTTCCACAATGGTTCAACTAATTTACACTCCCGCCAACAGTGTAAAAGCATGCTATTTCTCCACAGCCTCTCCAGCATCTGTTGTTTCCTGATTTTTTAAAGATCGCCATTCTAACTGGCATGAGATAGTATCTCACTGTGGTTTTGATTTGCATGAAATGCCATTTTTTAAACTACACTAGTTGTTGACAGTACTGTTAAGGATGGCTTAAATAAGCAACAACAGTTTCTCAATTTGAGGTGACACAAACTACCCCCCCTTGAAAAGCAGAAGCATTCTTTCTAAATTTTCTCTCAACTTTCTGGAGTTTCTAAATTTTTGCCCACACTGCTCTACCATCATACCAATCTCACAAAGATGGAGTCATGAGGGCCTGAGAAATCAGACTGTTTTGTGCTCCTAATTTTCTTCTCCAAATACAAAGAAGGAATGCTGGATATAATTACTCAATTTTTATTGCTACCCATTTACTCATTTGATGTACATATTGAAGGTCTGCTGTATACCACGCACTGTTCTAATTACTGGGGATAGGGCAGCGAACAAAGCAGACAAAGTCTTTCTTCTGCTGCTTCTTAGATTTTAGGGTAGCAGATCCTAGAAGGAAAAAATAATAATAAGGCAGGGTAAGAGGATAGAGAGTAAAAGATCAGGGAGTGATGTTTTGTAGGGGCACAGGAGCCCCTGTCTGATAGGTGACACTGAGTAGATCTCAAGAAAGAGATAGCCGTATGGTTATCTGGGGAAGGGCCCGCCTCTAGTGCAAAGCTTTGGAGTGTTCAAGAACCTTGAGGTGGTTAGCATGACAGGTGTGGAATAGGCCAGGGGAAAGTGATGGGAGATGACATTAAAAAGGTAGCCAAGAACCATCATATAGGGTCTTGGGAGCCCTGGGAAGAACTTTGTATTTTATTCAAAGAGCTATGGGAGACAATTGGCAAGCAGAGGAATAACATGATCTGACTTATGTGTTTAAAGCATCACTTTAGTAGCCTGTGAAAAATACATTATAGGTGACAAAGATAGAGGCAAGGAGACTAGTTAGGTGGCTGTTGCAATAGCACAGGTGAGAGATGGTAGTGGCGAAGGTGGTGAAGGCAATGAGAAGTTATCGGGTTCTAGGCATTTTTTCCAAGGCAAAGTCAATAGAACTTTCTAATGGATAGATATGGGGATAAGAAAGGGGAGTCATGGATAATTATAATTTTCTGTCCTAAAAACCTGAGTGATTGGAGCTGCAGTTTACTGAGTTGAAGAAGACAGATGGAGGAGGAGGTAGAGGGTAGGCAAACAGGAGTTTGATTTGGCACATGTGAAGTTTTTTAGATGCCTGTTAAATGTCCAAATGGAGATTCTGAGTAGGTAGCTGGATATACAAGACTTGAATTCAAGAAAAAGGTTACAGTTGGAAATAAAATTTGGTATTTCAAACCAAGAGACTGAATGAGATCACCTAAGGAATCAGGATAGCTTAAAAAATGAGTAAGTCTAAGGACTGAACCCAGAGACATTTTCCATTGCTATAAAGGAATACCCAAGACTGGGTAATTCATAAAGAAAAGAGGTTTATTTGGCTCCTGATTCTGCAAGCTGTGCAAGAATGGCACCTACATCTGTTCAGCTTCTGGTGAGGGCTTCAGGAAGTTTACAATCGTGGCAGAAAATGAAGCAGGGGCAGGCATGTCACATGGTGAGAGACGGAGAAAAAGAGAGAGGGGGGAAGGTACCAGGCTCTTTTAAACAACCAGCTCTCACATGAACTAATAGGGCAAAAGCTCACTTATTACCGTGGGGAGGGCAACAAGCCATTCATGAGGGATCCACCCTCATGACCCAAACACCTCCCACTAGGCCCTATCTCCAACACTGGGGATCACATTTCAGTGTGAGATTTGGAGGGAACAAATATCCAAGCCATAACACTTGGGAAGGAGAGAACCAAGAGAGAGTAGAGTCTCATGGGCCAAAATGTCTCAAGAAAGAGGGAATGATTAACTACCAAATGCTTTTAATTAAATTTTATTTTACAAAGGCAGTTACTTTCTAATTCAACATAGGCTTTACTTTCATTTTCAGTTCTTCTCTAGATGATTTTTTGGTGGGGTACCCCCAGGACTTTTCGCTGATCTCATTCCACCCAGTTCAGGCCCCTTTCTATTTCATAATAGTTTCTCTCCATATCTTCCCAGAAATCTTGTCTTGGTCATTTTCAGGAATAAGGAAAGCTGAGACATGAAACAAGAGTAAAATTCTTTGAATGAGAATGAAAGATCTCCAAAATCACTTCTAGGTCAGTTTATACAGGATATCTCATCTCCATCTTCATTCTGTTTGCCAAGATTTTCAGGATTCATAATCATGGCACTTTAAAACTACTATTTCTGCCATTGCCATATTTGTACTAGTATGGTGCACAAATGGGTGATACCTCTTAATGGAGACATTACTGGGTTTGAGGTCATCATAAAACTCTAGTTGCTGTCTTGACTGTGATAATAAAATGCTGTGTAATTTTGGGGAAAATACCTCTCTGGTTCTTAATAAAATAAGGTCAATATTAGTAAACAAGTTGTCAACCTGTGACCCAAGTTAGAAAAATGTCTTGTTTGCAATTATGGTCAGACATTATGCTCAGTATCTTATTAGTTCTCATTGTTTGCAGATTCCTTTGGATTTTCTACGTCCACAGTGATATGGTCTGAAAATAACAATTATTTGTCTCTCTTTCTAATACAGTTACATCTTCTTTATTTTTCTTGTCTCATTGCTTTGGCCAAGATACCAGTTAATTAATAAATACTATCAGTGACTAGAGAAATCCTTGTCTTATTCCTGACTTTGATACTATTTCTTCTAAAGGTTCAGCATTAAGTATGATGTTTGCTAAAGTTTACTAAAAATTTTTGAAATTATGAATCCATATTTAATTTTATCAAAGTTTTTACTATGTCTTCTGAGATGATCACATGTTGTTCTACATTTAATCAATGTGATGGACTATGCTGATAAATTTTGGAAATATTGGCCCATTCTCACATTCATGGGATGAATGCTATTTAGTCATGGTGTGTTTTTATATGCCAATGGCTTTGATTTGCTAGAGTGTCACTCAGGATCTTTGCAACTATCTTCATAAGTGATGCTGGTGTGTAATTTTCTTTTCCTGTATTTGCAGGATTTGGGTATCAGGACTCCTTTTAGACACATATGCCCTCACTTTTCATGTGCTGTGGATTTCTACAATGCTTCTCACTCACAGAAATTTTCACCTTAGTTTTGAGCAAAGCCATACATTTTAATACGTTTGAAAATGTTTTATCTATCATTACTGTGTTTTTCAAGTCCACATGGATTCATTTTGCCACTTGACAGGAAGTCTTTTTTAAAAGATTTCACCATTATTTCAATCAAGTCAGTGCAGAGAATGGATATAAAAACATGTGATCAGACATGAGAAATTACAGACAAGATGGAGTGAGTGAATTTATCTCCATTCTTGCCACTAATTACAGATTTTAATAAAACCCTGGACATAATGTATAAAACACAAACACAAGAAGATTCTAAATAGTTGAGAGACGAAGTGGTGGCAAGGGACCTCTGGATATGAGGAATGACATGACAATGAGTTGTTACCTGTGTTTTCTTTTTCACCCCTGTGTATTCTAGGCTGTGTGCTAGATAAGAATATAATCTAGAAATGTCAATCCCAAGGATTTTCTGTTCTGTCTTGCCAAAAGACTGGAAAGGGGACTGCTGGAAGAAGCCTTTAAACAATAATCACCATATTCTAGCCAAACACCAGGTGGAAATACGGGACACACACCCCCACCAGCAAAGGCCAAGTGGAAAACCTATATTTCAAGCCCCCACCCCACCCCTTGGAAATAAGGAATCATCCCTCCCCACTCCCCACTCCCCACTGGGGTGACATCAGAAGAGGCTAAGTAGGAAGACTGAATCTCCACTGCCTCCCTGAAACAATGAGGCACTCCTCCCAATTCTTCCTTTGGGTGGTGTCAGAAAAGGCCAAATGGAGAGTCTGGATTTTTACCACTGCTCAGCAGTAATGTGGTCCCCTACCTTATCATCACGGTGTCAAAATTTACTCATCATAACAAGAACCAGGACAATCTCGATTTGAATGAACAAAAGGCAAGCAACAGACACCAAAACCAAGATGACGCAGATGTTAGAATTATTTTACAAGGATTTTTAAGAAACCATAGTAAAAATGCTTCATCTAGCGATTATGAACACATTGAAAACAAATCAACAAAAAAAAACTAGAAAGTCTTTAAAAAAAGAATAGAAGATATAAAGAAGAACCAAAGGGAAATTTTAGAATTGAATAATACAGTGATTGAAATGTAAAGCTAATTGAACGAGTTTAATGAGCTTAATAGCAAAATGGAGTCCAGTGGCAGTGGCTCACACCTGCAATCCCAGCACTTGGGGAGGCCAAGGTGGGTGGATCACCTGAGGTCAAGAGTTCAAGACCAGCCTGGCCAACATGGCAAAAGTCTGTAGCCACCAAAATATAAAAATTAGCCAGGTGTGGTGTTGGGTGCCAGTAATCCCAGCTACTCAGGAGGCTGAGGCAGGAGACTCTCTTGACCCCAGCAGGCAGAGGTTGCAGTGACCCGAGATCACACCACTGCACTCCAGCCTGGGAAACACAGCGAGACTCTGTCTCAGAAAAAATGAAAAAATAAAAAAATAAAAAATTTCAAAGTGGAGATGAAAAAGTAAAGAATCAGTGCACTTGAAGATAAACAGTAGAAAATGCCCAATCTGAAAGTGTTCAATCTGAAAGTTTCAAGTGTTGAAAGAAAAAGAACTGTCAACCATATTACCTGATATGGTTCTCAATGAATATAGACAATATATTTAGGTGAATCTCAATCTAAACTTCACACCTTACATTAAAACTGGATCATACATTTAAATGTAATACATAAAACTATAAAACATTCAGGAGAAAACCTTTGGGCCCTAGTGGTGGGTAGAAAAATAACTGATAAGTTGAATTTCACCAAAATTAAAATTTTTGCTCTGCAAAAGACCCCTTAAAGAAGATGAAAAGACAGGCTACAGACTAAGAGAAAACACTTGTAAACCACATATCTGACGAATGACTCTTATACCTAGAACATACAAAGAATTGTCAAAACTCAACAGTAAAAAAATAAAGAAAGAAAGAATCTGATTATAAAATGGACAAAAGACATAAATAGACATTTCACCAAGGAGGATGTGGATATATAGGTGGCAAATAAGCACATGAAAAAATGTTCAACATTATTAGACTTTAGGGAAATGCAAGTTAAAACCACAATGAGGTATCACTGCAACACTTATTACAAGAGCTAAAATATAAAATAGGAATATACCAAATGCTGATGAAGATGGGGAGCAAATGGATCTCTCATAGATTGCTGGTGGCAAAGATTTTACTTTATTCACTCTGAAAATAATTTAGCAATTAGTCTCACATGTCTGTGGCGTGACCCCTCCCAGTTCTTTAAACATCAGCTGGGGAAGAGGTCTGAGTAATACTTGAGAGGGAAGTGGGTTCATTTCAGTGGCTGACTTCCAGAGAGCAATATGGCTGGTTCCCCAACATGCTTCATCCTCATCTATATCCTTTGGCAGCTCACAGGTGAGTCCAGCCGGATTCTCTTCCACTCTCCTGCTCTCCTGTCTACCACATCCTGAATAGTTCCAGGTTTCTTGTTCCATTCTGGGCCTCTGGCTCAACTCAGGAGGCTCTGTGTTCTCATCTAACATTTGCTTTTCGCCATCCTCTGATCTCTGAATCTCAGGTCAGGAAGAGACTAGAGGGAGGGCAAAAACTGACTCTGAGAACTGACTCCTCTATTGACTGTCCCAGGGATGAAGGAGCTGAAGGAAGTGGTGCTGGGTATCAGAGACCATTTTTCTAATCCAGGTTCTGCCATGAGTTAGATAAGGAATGTTAAAGTTTTCCTGGGCCTCAGAAACTTTATCTTCTAGCCTTCTCTCCTTTTGAGGGCAACTTTAAGAACAAAATGGTACTGTACAGGTATGTATTTATTTACTTATAAATGTATTTATAAGACCGGTTATGCATAACAGTAATATAAATGGAAAGAATCAATTGAATTTTCTTTCCTTACTCAAGCAATCTAATCAGTCTCTGCTTAAAGAACCATCTCATACCATAGGCACTTTATGTTTAAGCCCATGGAGGACAGAGGTTGGTTCTGCACCTGTCATTAGTATTCTAGTCTTTGAAGATTTTTCTATCCTAAGGGCTCTCAAAAAGGATCAGGAGCCCCATAAATGAGAAATATATCTTCTGTCATCAATCTCATGGAGTACTACCATGAGGTCACCCTATGAGGACTTCACATAACTGCTTCATTATGTGTATCTGAGCCTGCTTGAAGTGATCTGCCCAAGACCACGCAGGTGGCTGGTGCCCCCAGTACTTTCCCCTGTATCATCTGGCCTCGCTAAGTGGTCAGCATCAGCAGACTCTTACCAGCTTTGAATTCATCAGAAGTTTGTATTTTTGGGAAGTACCTGGGTCTAACCAGGTGGTTCTGGAATAGGCTCTCACTTTAAAAAAAAACACTCCCTGAACGGAAATGATGAGCAAAAATGGAACTTGAGGGAGATAAGCTGGAGGGGTTGGGGAAAATGGCAGAGATTTTGAAAGCCCCAGGTGTCCACCTGAAACCTGTCGGTGAAAGAGCCAAGTATGGAAAACCTGCCATGCAGGTCCCCCTCTGCCCTGCTCCAGAGGCTGTGGGTAGCCTGTGTAGTGCACCTCCTGAGGCTGAAAGGAGACAGAGATTGTCCTGGAACTTCCAGTCTGCAGGGCAGTGGCACAAGTCCTGGCCCTGGACAAGCGCATCCTGGGTTTGACTTAGTAGATGTATTATTGTGGGCAAATTACTCTTCCCCTCTGAGCCTTGCTCTTCTCAGGTGTGTAACAGAGAATGAAATCTAAGTTGCAGAATTATTGTGACATTTTAAATGACATATCAAATGCAAAATTATTATTAAAATAATCACCATTTATTAAGTTACTACATCCAAGGTGTTTTTCATACCACCTCCTCATAAGTCTGTAAGACAGATATCATTATCCCTGTTGTATAGATGAGGAAACTTAGGCTTAACAGAGAGATCATGTTTCTTGGGCAAGATAACACAGCGTTTAAAAGGTAGCCAGAGATTGAGTTTTCAAAGCTAGTGCTCTTTTAATCACAACAAGCCATTGGTCACTGGACCTGGCACCAAAGAGATGCTCACTACATGTGCATTTGAGCTGAATCTTCCTCAGGGAGTATGAGTTGGGGTTTCTTCCCTCGCCAGGTACATAAATCTGAGGTAGAAACTGGAAAGGCCCAAGAAGAACAGGTAGCTCTGTTTCTGGGATATGGGTGTACCAACAGGGAGCCACCCTGGCTAAACTCAGAGGGTCCAAGGAGCAGCTCTCATGGCCTCAGTATTCTCATCTGAAAAATGGGCACAGTAATCTGCCAATGATTCGATGATACAGTAGTGTTGAGGAGACAATCAATAAAAAGAAAACAAAAAGTGAGTGAGGGGAATTAGGAGAGTGTTGAAAAGAACCAGAATAAACAAGGAAGAGGGGGCAGGTGATCAGTGAGGAGCAAAGTGGTGAGCAACGTAAATGTGAATGTGGTAGGCTAGGGCTAGAGTGATGGGAAAGGTGTGCGGTGAAGTGGGAAATTTTCAAGCCTCTGTCTGTGGCTGCCTTGTGCGGCATTGAATTACACTGCTTTTTCATTCGTTAAGGAGGACTTGAGTAAAGTGCAATAGATTTCAAACTACTTTGGGGTTTTTTGCTTTTGTTTTTTAATCCATGGTTTCCTTTTATGAAATGAAATGTTACACAGAAAAAAAAAGCAAATAAATGACTCCAATGTATAGAGTTGAAGTCTCTCTAACGGAGGCAAGTCCCATAGCCTCCTATCCTATGCTCACCCCTTAAACCTCCTCCTGAGCTCCCAAGAAATACACTGAGGCACTGCCACTGCCTCCAAAGGTGGCAGGGGGCACAGTCTGTAAAATCCTGCCTTAGGAGCCTTGGCTGTTAATCCTGGCCTTCCACTGGTTTGGGAAACATCACCATAATCTTCTGAATATCAGCCTTCTCGTCTGTGAAATGAGATCAGACTAAGTAATCCCTGATACTCCTCCCAGCTCTGAGATGCTCTGGTCCATGGTTTTCATGAGGAGAGTGCCACAACACACTGGTGCATTTGGACAGAGGCACCAAGTGTTCAGAGAAGTGCTTGGGGACGGGGCTGGCAAGCAGGAGGTAGGCTTTTCCACTCTCCCCTCCCCCCAAGTCTTCCTGCTATATCGCCATCTCTTGGTACTGGCTGCACTGATAATGTATCTTCCTCATAATCGGGCTCCTTCCCTCCACTCAACTCGTGAGACTCTAGGGGACAGGACAGGGGAGGAGATGACAACCAAGAGGAAAGGGAGGTGGCAACGGGCAGGACCTGTTATCCCTTTCTGTTACAGAGGACATCTTACAGCTGACTCCCCCTGATGCAAAGACATCTGAGTCTTGGCTGGGGCAAAAGACAAAGGGTATCCTGCCCCAGCTCCCTCCACCTCCAAAGGCAGGCGGGGGATGTAGTGGGGAATGCTCATGGCCATCTTAACTTTCTGGCTCACTTTGCTGAGAACCCATCCAAAGGCGTTTTGGGATATCTCTGTTTCTCATTTTTACCTATCTGTGCAGAAATAAAACCAAAAGATGGGAAGTCTTCTCAAGGCCTGACTCTTACGCTCCCATTTCCCAACCTTGTCACCTGCCTCCCACCTTGTTGTTAGGCTACTCTGTACTTCTCAAAATGCTTTCAAATCCGTATTCACACTTCATCTTCCCCAAATGCCTGGAAACTAAATGTTGTTATTTATTTCCCGTATGAGGGTTCAGAAAGCAAAACTTGAAGTGGAACATGTTGAAGCAGTAGTGAAAACCACACAGACCTCTGAGGCGGAAGAACTAACTCCTCTTTCCTCTTCCAACGTTTCTTCAGTGGGGCTTTAGGAAAGTCACTCCACTTCTCAAAACTCCAGTATCCTAATTTATAAAGCACGGCTTAAGCTCTATCCTCATCTCTCCTATCTAAGGATCAGGAGAGAGGATGCCCACTGATCTAGCTTACAAACCACAGCGTAACACCAGGCATTTGCTGCTGAAATTATGATTACTGAGGCACAGGAATGGACCCAAGGTCCTGACTCCCAGTTAGGCCAGAGCCCTTTCTCCCTCTGCCACATGCTAGAGGAGGAGAAGCCACCTCTACCCCCTCTCTGGGCAGGACTTGGTGACCCCATCATTGGGTGATCTGGCCTCTAATCCTGTGGACCAATCATTGGCTAATCCACAGCAAAATGATATATCCAACAACCACCCAGGGAGGATATTTCTTTCTGGAGAATTTAAAGTGTTAATGAAGTGAAATTGGTGGTAAATTTTCAGGGGATGTGTGTGAGGAGGAGTTGGAGGCTTCCTCAGGGAAGAGCTTTAAACCAGAATTTACGGGGTTTGAATAAGATTTAGATGAACAGAAAGGAGGATAAAGCACAAACAAGAGTGTGAGGTAGAAAGTGAGCTGAGGATCAGGGGAGGGAGGAGGCCGGGATGCTTGTGTGGTGGCCACATGTGAGTGGTAGTCCCAGTTGCATATCTTTCCACAGCAATACATTGTCATCCTGGCCTTATACAATCAACCCATGTCATGTGACACTCCTGAACTAATTACCGTACAGGAGAAGGGCTACCACCTGAACTGAGTAACCCAAACCATTTGGCTTCTACGGAATGAGGAAGGGGTAAAACTGATGTAAAAGAGGCAGGTTACAACCTTATGACTCTCTTGCTCCCCAGTTATACCCTCGGCTCCTAAACAATGGGAACTAAATAAATTCTTGTTAAAAGAAGGAATGACTGAATCTGACAAGTGTGACCTGCTTAGTTATGGCAAAACTCCATAGGGTCACACACTGCAGGTGCAAAACCATCACAGAAAGAAGAGCTTCAATTCAGCCTTGGACATCTGAAAAAAGAAGTGTCTTGTTTCTGGATCCCTTTTCATAGTCAACTGATAAGTAGAAGCAAAACTGGTTAGGACTCTCCAACCCTGCCCCTGTCCTCTGAACCCACATTCCGAGAATGGCATGGAGCTACTGTTTTCTTTCATTACTCCTTGTCTCACCCTGAAGTTACATTTAAGACAGAACAATACACTCCATCTATAGGCTCATGTTGGTAATTTGCCCTGCGTCACTCTCTAATTTTATTCTAACAAGAAACAATTAATTTGGCGACATTTTCTTATATCCCGCACAAGTCATGTCCGTTGGCATTTACCGTGAGAATACAGCACTATGTGTGTGGAAGGGTGAAAAGAGTAATTGCACACATGCTAGCAACTAAAGCCACGTCCTTGTAGTTTGGGCACTTCTTCACCTTAAATATTGCTCCAGAATGAAATGTGAAAATGAAATTACTTGAAGGTTGCCCTAAGTGTAGAAATTGCATCCATTTGGGGCCAAGTGATACCCAATCTTTATTTGACTTCAAAATATTCACCCCTTTCATCTCTGCTGTTGAAGTAGAAGAACAAATACATTCACTGATCAAAATTTCAGAATAAAATTGATTTTGTCTGTAACATTTCCTGGCACCATTTGACTTGACACTCCTAAAGATGAACAGAGAGAGCAGTCGAAAAACCATCTTGGCCTTAATATTGAAGAAGCAGAGAGAATAGTTTTTTAAAAAATCAGATTACTTAATGGGATGATTTGATAAAAGCTTGAGTAATCCAAAGTATATAGGTACCGACTGATACATTATAAGGGGGAAAATGTTTGAAAATAGAAATCAGCTCCTAAAAGATACTGATTCCTCTTCTTACCCATGAAGAGGAATCAGTACTTTTGGAGATAAATTTAGCAAAACATTGGCAGAGACTTCAGATCTGTAAGCAATGGAGTGGGTCACCCTTTGGTAGCATCAGATTTCCCCCCCCCCGGGGCACTGGTAGAGTAGTTTATGCTTGAGGGAAGGTCACCAAAGGACAAGAAGGGAAATTATGGTTCAATGGCGCCCAAGGGCTTTGAATTTGACACTAGAGCCCCTTAGGGGGATGGAGAAGGGGAGTGAGGGAGAAGGCTAGAGCTGGTACAAATGCCAGGTGGCCTTCAAATTGAGCCACTGTGAAAAGAGTACAGGTCCCAGAGCTGGAGAGACATTGGGTTAAATTCTCAAATCATCACCTGCTAGCTTTGTGCCCTTGGGTAAGTCACTTAGCTGTTGTTGTTTGTTGTTGTTGTTTGAATCTCAGTTTTCTCATGAAGTCAGGAGTTAGCAATTTTTTTCTGAAAAGGGCCAGAGAATAAATATTTTAGGCTTTGCAGACAATAAATCATGGTCACAATTATTTAACTCAGTCTTTGTAGTGAAAAAGGATCCGTAGACAATATGTAAATGAAAGAGTATGGCTGTGTTCCAGTACAACTGTGTTTACAAAAACAGGCAGTGGACCAGATTTAGCCTGTGGGTTATACGTTGCTGATCCTTGTGTAAAAAGGTCAAAATGCCTAATTTGCATGATTGTTTTAGTGTTAGGCATGCTCCTTACAATAAACGTTTGGCGCAGAATAAACATCTAATACATGACAACTCTTATTATTTGGAAACCCTTGCCAAGATATTTGATTTTAACAGGGACCAAAGAAATGTCTCTAATGAAACAATTTTTGATATCTGGATATGTCCGTATAGGAATTTGTCTTTTTACTAGAAAAGACATGAGTTACATCAGTACTGGAGTAGAGGAAAACATTGTGTCTAAGAGAGCAGGCTGTGAAATGAAACAGAGCCTGGATGCTTGGTCAGTCTCACAGGGCCAATTAGACACAGGGGACAATGTATGTAAGGCTCACAATAGTTTTAATTTTAATTTCGTTTAAAATCAGAAGAGAAATGAATACAGCAATAACAATAACAATGAATATATAATGAATCCAGCCTGGATCACATTCATTTTATACCAACACAGTCATGAGATACGAGTTTTAATGTTTCTTATGGAAGAAGGACCAACAAGGTCAAAAGTGCATAGAAACCACAAAGGTCACCATGTAGTCTTGCAACAGCATCGTTGGAACTGTCAGGATCCTGTAGCTTGGCTGTTTCGTTGGCTTTGCTTCTTTCATTTGTGCTTTTCATGGCTGAATTAATAAAATTCCATTTAAAATTTCAACCTGACACTTTATGTTAAGAGGCAGAAGGGGAAATAATTTTGGGTTTTGCACTTTTAAGGAGAACACCTTTGTTGACAGCTGATGTGAGACCTAAGTTCTTGTCTACTTAGTTTAAAAGAATTTATATGAGAGACACACAGCAAAGGAAATGCAGCATAGAGTAATTGATTGCAAAAGAAAAAGAATATTTTGACAGTTAAGTGCAGAAAAGACAGTACATCCTGAGAGAGGGAAAATTCAGGGCGGGCTGCTTGTAAGGATGAGACAGCAAAGACTGGCACTGGGGAGACTCCCTTTATGGGAATCTTACATGATTCTTCATAAAAGGGTGGAAAGAAGTGTTACTAGTAACCATGTTCTTGGTGGTCCTCTGGGTGGACATGCACGGTAGCTATACATGCTTCTTCATAAACCTCATATCTCATTAGCATCTTAAATCTCCACCTATGGGTGTGTTTTTTACTATTATAATGAGCAACGGGTCAGTTTGAGGACAAGTAAAATCAAAATCCACATGCTCTGTGCAGAGGAAAGTCCTCACCGAAGATAGTTTTGCTTAAACGAGCTCAATTACAATGTGAATGCTGAGGCTTATTGTATTGACTGTAGGGTCACCAGAGTTACTGCCTCGCACACTGTTACTTCCTTGACTACCTACCCTACCTCACCTTTAAGGATTTAGTCTTAGTTTTCATATTTCTATCAGCCTTGAATAAGTTCTTTTCATTTCTGCTATTTAGTTTTCTCATCTATAAAATATGCCCTTCAAGGTCTCGACCCTGTGGGTTTTGGTGTGTACTCTGCCTCTTACTATGTGGCTTGAGTAAGTCATTTACCCACACTGTGCCTCACATTCCTGATCTGTAAGATAGAGATATAAAGAATGTTTCCTTGAAAAGTTGTTTTAAGAGTTAAACAAGGCTGGGTGTGGTGGCTCATGCCTGCAATCCAGCACTTTGGGAGGCCGAGGCAGGCAAATCACTTGAGGTCAGGAGTTCATGACCAGCCTGGCCAACATGGTGAAACCTCGTCTCTACTAAAAATACAAAAATTAGCCAGGTCTGATGGTACGCACCTGGAGTCCCAGCTACTCAGGAGGCTGAGGCAAGATCATCACTTGAACCCAGGAGGCGGAGGTTGTAGTGAGCTGAGATCATGCCACTACACTCCAGCCTAGGCAACAGAGTGAGACTGTCTCAAAAAAAAAAATGTTAATCAAGATTATAATTTGTGCTTTTAAACTGCTAGTCCCAAACTAAATTCTCTCACTGCTCTGTGCTATTCCCAGAGGCTGTCTCTCAAATTTAATAGGTAAGAAAAAGATGACTTACTCCCCACACCTGTTTACTAGCAGTGCTCAGCTGGCCACTTCTGGAAGTTTCTTCAGCAGACATTCTTAACTGTTTTTCACCTACAACCACATAACCAGTGATGACTTTTTATAAGTCATACTTTCTGGGAGTGAACTAAGATTGTTGTGATACATAAATTTCTAATATCAACGCTTCCATATGAGCACTTACATAACAGGGTAACATGTGACGGACCTTCATATAAGGTTCCAAAGGCTTTTCCAGGAGCTGGTTGTGTCGGACTGAGTGGGTTTCTCAGATCTCTCCAGGACCTAAAGGGGATGAGTAACTGGTGACAAGGACAGGGAATCAGGCTTATTTATGGTTCTCTGTGTTTATAGGGTCAACAGCCTCTGGATCTGTGAAAGAGCTGGTCGGTTCCATTGATGGGGCCGTGACTTTCCCCCTGAAGTCCGAAGTAAAGCAAGTTGACTCTATTGTCTGGACCTTTAACACAACCCCTCTTGTCACCATACAGCCAGAAGGGGGCCCTATGATAGTGACCCAAAATCGTAATAAGGAGAGAGTAGACTTCCCAGATGGAGGCTACTCCCTGAAGCTCAGCAAACTGAAGAAGAATGACTCAGGGATCTACAATGTGGAGATATACAGTTCATCCCTCCAGGATCCCTTCACCCGGAAGTATGTGCTGCGTGTCTACGGTGAGCAGAATCAGTTCCAATGGTGGATGGCTGCCTTGGTGAGGTGGTGAGCTCCTTGACATGAGAGATGTTTAAGCAGAGGCTGGATAAACACTTGGCAAGAATGTGGGAGAAGGGACTTCTGCATGAATGAAGTAGATGTAACTGACCCCTGAGGTCCCTGCCTACTCAGAGATGCTATAAGAAGCAGCGTGGTACAGTGGATGGCTGATATGTGCAGTGGCCATAGCATAGATCAAGATCAAATGCTGGCTTCTTAATTTAGTCACATGACCTTAGCCAAGTTATTTAATTTCTTCAAGTCTTAGTTTCCATATCTGTAGTGGGGAGGAAAGCAATGCCTACCTTAGGAAGATTTTTGGGCAAAGTATAGATCACACCTCTTTCTCTACAGATTACAACCAATTGATAAATAGATGCAAGAAGGAGGGGATAAAAATATCAGCATTATTTCTGGTAAATCTAGACAGGAGAAATGCTTCTTTTTAATTCTGGACCTTGGCACTCATCCAAGGAAGTTAAAATTACTATGACTCAAACATCTACAAGAAGAATAGCTGCCTCACTCATTGAACCACAATATCAGGGACATTAGGAGATAGGCCTCCAGACTTGCTTGTAGGAGGTAGGCACTGCACCTGATCCAGGTGTGTCTTTCATATAGACATGGTTGAAGGGAACGAAGATATGTATTCTGTGGGCTAACTAGTCGGGGAGGAAGGAAAAGGGCAAACCACATTTGAACTGCAATCTTTAACGTCTCAAACCCATGAGTAGAGAAAGGTAAACGATGAATGTCAGACTCTTACCATCTCACCAATGAACCAATTACTCATTCTCTGAGGCAGGGGAGTGAGCACAGGGTAGAGAAGGGGGCCAGAAGGGCTACTCCAATACAATTTTCTTCTAGAGAGTAAAGTAAACTCTCCTAGAGAGTAAAGGGAAGCCTGAGGACAGAGACTAGAGAACCTCTAGAACAGATAATATTAGCAGACATCTAACAAGTGTCTAGCACAGTGCTTGCCATGTGGCTATGCTTAATAAATGGCGGTTATATTCCTATTGCATTATTATTTCTATTATTTCTATTGTTGTTATTGTTGTTGTTATTATATTGCTGTGGTAAAACAGACCTAGATAGTTCTCTTTTCTAGATAAGAATGAGGATTCTGCTCTGAATTACTGCTTTCTCTCCAGTCGGAGCTCCCAGGGAGATTCAGGTCCAAGGTATCCAAGGTTAACTTAGAGAATGGAGAGCTATAGCAGAGCTTCCACCTCTGGTTGTCCTTCCTCTTTCACAGAGCACTTGTCAAAGCCTAAAGTCACCATGGGTCTACAGAGCAATAAGAATGGCACCTGTGTGACCAATCTGACATGCTGCATAGAACATGGGGAAGAGGATGTGATTTATACCTGGAAGGTGCTGGGGCGAGCAGTCAATGAGTCCCATAATGGGTCCATCCTACCCATCTCCTGGAGATGGGGAGAAAGTGATATGACCTTCATCTGCATTGCCAGGAACCCTGTCAGCAGCAACTTCTCAAGCCCCATCTTTGCCAGGAAGCTCTGTGAAGGTGACTGTCTCTCCCCCCTCCACAGGAGCCTCTGCCCAGGACCTACACCTTCTTCAGCTCCTAGCCCCCATGGGAACAGGCACTGTATGGAAACTGGAAGCCACTGGGTGGTCACCAGGCTGGGAGGAAGGTGGCAGGTGCTCCAAGACCTGGGTCGTTTTCCTGAACTGACTTTTCTCCCTTCCCTGTGCCTCCAACCGTTCTCTCTTTGAAGGTGCTGCTGATGACTCAGATTCCTCCATGGTCCTCCTGTGTCTCCTGTTGGTGCCCCTCCTGCTCAGTCTCTTTGTACTGGGGCTATTTCTTTGGTTTCTGAAGAGAAAGACACAAGAAGGTAGAGCATGTACTATTTTTGTCCTCACCCACATTCATGCTTTTCTCCTTCATTGATTCAACAAGCACATATAGAGCTGTGTGCCAGACTTGGCATGAGGTGTTGAAGATGCAGAGATGAAGAAGACACAGTCTCTGCCCTCAGGAAGCACACAGTCAGCCTGTACTCCTTAGTTCTGGAGTAGAGAAAGTGCTGGAGGTCTTCCCTGAGGACACAGTTCTCTCAGTTCCCTTTCCAGGACCTGTTTCTCTCCTTCTCCCAGAGGGACATACTGATGTGGCTGTTGTGTTGATACAGGCCCCACACTGCTGACTCTGCACCCCTGACCTGGGAGGTGATGGCCTCCAACTCTGAGGTCCCCACAGACCAGCATCCTCTAGTCAATCTTTCCTATCCCTATCCCTATCCCTATCAGAGCCCACAAACCACTCCCACCCTTTCCACAGGATCAACCCAAGACCTAGCTTTACTGCCCACTAGACACATGGCTCCTTGGGAAGCCTTTCCCTGTCTCTCTCCAGTTGCACCCCATCCTGTGTTCCTAAACCCTGCTGATTGGTCTTCTGAGTTCCCACTGTCCATGTGGGTGATGGGGAGGGACATAACATCAGTTGGGTATGACTTGCAGACTTTGAAATCTCCCTTCCCTCCTGGAAGCCCCTCTGAAAGTGTCTTTGACTTTCTCTACTTCCCACTTTAACCACCTTGATGGAGAGATCAGGAAGTGAAATGATGAGAGTGGCCAATTCATCCTGTTTTGTTTAGATTTTCCCAGTTTTAACACTGAAAGTCCTATATCGTGAAAACCCTTCCGTTACAAGGAAACTGGGATGGTTGGTCACCCTAAGTGGGTCATCCAGGAGAAATGGTGGGCCAGTGGAAGTGGTGAGTGGTCGGAGAGGTGTCTTTGATTCTCTCCCAACTTGTTTTTAGAGTCCATTGAAGAGAAGAAGAGAGCGGACATTTGTCGGGAAACTCCTAACATATGCCCTTATTCTGGAGAGAACACAGAGTACGACACAATTCCTTCCACTAATGTGAGTCCCTTCTAATCTTTCCTGGGGACTGATCCTCTCTCTGAGGCTCTCCTTGTGAGGTTTTTCCATGGATTTGGGCAACATGGGAATGAAGAGGGGAGTGAGGATATATAGCCTTAAAACTCAATGCACCTGTGCCTCCTCCAAGTCTTCATGGATTCTCTTCTGTGCAGAAGAAGCTGGTGGTCTCTGGAGCACCTGGTTCTGACTTGTAATGCTCATGCTGTGGTCTATGAAATCACCTGCTCCCTTCCACAGTTCATAACGGCCACACAAAAGGCCAGATTCCTTTTGCATAAGGGAGTGGGTAGAAGAGTGTGACTTTGACAGGATGTTTGAATCGTGGTATCAGAAGACTTCTCTAGAGATGCCTCTTCTTCTGAGATGACTCAAGGAGCCATCAGAAGGATCAGGGAATCTGTGGTGACTCTGGGCCATGAATCAAGGCATTGTAGGTGTAGGTCACTGAGTGAAGTGAATGAACACAAATGCAATTCAAAGAAAAGTCTCCAAAAAGAAAATCATAATAATGAAGTTTAAAGAAACTCAAATAACAAAAGACAATTTGGAGAAATGAAATAAGTAGACAACTTCAAAAGGCTCCTCAGGGCCAATTACTGCAGCCCAGGCTGGGCTAGCTCTTTAGAGGTCATAGAGCCCTTTACCACAACGGCCTGTTTAGTGAAGAAATAAAAATACTTTGAAGCCTCAAAACCCCAGTTTTACTCAAAACTTTAGTGTCTCTCAATCAGGTTGCATCTTCCTCATTTACCTACAACATTTACTTACGTTTACCCTCTACAAAGAGGAGACATTACCAAAGTCATTAGTATTGTGAGACTGCTTTCCTTTCTCACAAAAGAGGCTGCTTTGTGCTCCATTTAACTGGTTTAAGTCAAAATTTATCACTTTATCACTATGTTCTTTCTTCCCCTGCTTAAGATATATCCCCAGAGGGCTGCAGGGCTGCTCATGATGTTCAGGAACAGGCTTAGCCAACCCAGGATATTTACCTCTGATTGGGAAGGAGTTTTGGTTATTGTTGTTCTTGTTTTATTTTATTTTGTTCCATAAGTCATCCTTACTGATTTTCTCCAAGGGCCCTTTGACCGTTGGGGAAGTTTATTTGCAACATTAGCAATACTATTTCAAATTATCCTTTAATCCTTTTAGGAGACTTATAGCTAATGATATATATATATGTGTGTGTGTGTATGTGTATATATATATATATATCTTATGTATTTTTGAAATTCATGTAAACACAATACAGTTTAAAAATAATGTAATGGCTTCCCGAAAAAAGTTATCAAAAATTATTATAATAGCAGCCACCAACAAGAGAACTTCCTACCGCCCTTCTCTGTTCCAGAACCCTCCTTTCCCTCTCACCATCTCCTCCCATCTCTGGATTCTGAATGTCTCTCTGGCCTTGTCTATGTGATTCAGGATGTGGGTGATTATTTCTTTTGTTTGTTGTTTGTTTTTAATAGAGAACCATCCCAATGGAAGATGCAGCAAATACACTTTATTCCACTGTGGAAATACCAAAAAAGGTAAGAAGCTTTGAGCTGAATTTCATCTTAATAGTTCCATTTCTTTTCCTGCTTCATGTTTAGGTCAAAATTTCTTGGACCCAGGGATCTCATACTCTCTGGAATTAAAAAGTCCTCTAGTAGTTCCCCATTCCCTTTGCTTAGGGTTATATGAGAACATGGGGGATGGAAGAGAATTGTGTTTTAGGCGTCAGATTGGGTAATCTGGAACAAATAGAGTAGGAAAGAGGTTCTAGATAGGAATAACAGAGAAAATCAAAAGGCTTCTGACTGAAGTTACAGACAAGGAAAAAGACCATGGCTTAGGTTGTGCAAGGAATAAAGAGAGGAATAACTGGGGAGGAGACTCCAGCTTGCTCCTGAGACACCAGGAAACTGTAGGAGGGAGAGATTTCTACTTTTCTCCCATAGTCCAACTATGTTACATCTGCTTTGCATCCTCCCCTCAGTTAAACTACTAATGCAATAGCTTTAACGCTTATTCCTTCACAGGGTACGGTTGGCAGCAGTAGTGGTACCTTTCTGTCTCCTTTTTCTTCCTCTCCCAAACAGATCTAAAAAGATAAGAATCATTAAAGCAGTTTGCTTAGTTATAGAAAAGGTTGGTTTAGTGAATTATTACAAGGAAAGCTCAGTTCGTTAAGCATTCAGCAAGATAAATATAGGTTAAACTTAAAAAATAGTTTCTCTAAGCTAGGAGTGGTTAAGATTAAACAGTGGGAGCCAGCATGGCAGCCAATTTGGGTTGGGTAACCTTGGAAATAAAGTTTCCTGGATGTCAGGGCCTCCATGGAAGATCCAGAGCCCTGCTCAACTCCCTCACTCTGCTTTCTTTTTGTCTGTCTTCAGATGGAAAATCCCCACTCACTGCTCAAGATGCCAGACACACCAAGGCTATTTGCCTATGAGAATGTTATCTAGATAGCAGTGCGCTCCCCTAAGTCTCTGCTCAAAAAACAACAATTCTCGGCCCAAAGAAGACAATCAAAAGAATTCACTGATTTGACTAGAAACATAAAGGAAGATTGAAGAACATTGACTTTTTTCCAGGATAAACTATCATTGACGTTCCTTTAGATTTAAGAGTTCATAATTCCATCCACTGCTGAGAAATCTCCTCAAACCCAGATGGTTTAACTACCCCATCCCAAAAATGGGATTGTGAATGTCAGCACCCCACAAGAAAAGTGCTTAGAAGTGTTCCTATAAAAATGTAAACGCGGCTGGGCACGGTGGCTCACGCCTGTAATCCCAGCACTTTGGGAGGCCGAGGCGGGCGGATCATGAAGTTAGGAGATCAAGACCATCCTGGCTAACACAGTGAAACCCCGTCTCTACTAAAAAAATACAAAAAGTTAGTCGGGTGTGATGGCGGGCGCTGGTAGTCCCAGCTGCTCAGGAGGCTGAGGCAGGAGAATGTCGTGAACCTGGGTGGCGGAGCTTGCAGTGAGCGGAGATTGCCCCACTGCACTCCAGCCTGGGCGACAGAGTGAGACTCCATCTCACAAAAAAAAAAAAAAAAGAAAAGTAAATGCAAGGTCACACATATTAATGACAACCTGTTGTATTAATGATGGATCCAGGTCAGGGTCTGGAGTTTCATTCCATCCCAGGGCTTGGACGTCAGGATTATACCAAGAGTCCTGTTACCAGGAGGGCAAGAAGACCCCAGAAAAGTCCAGCAGAAGCAGATGCACCTTACAAAAATGGATGTATTAATTGGCTGCATGAACTATGTGCCCGACACTATGCTGAGCTTACACCAATTGGTCAGACATGCTCTCTGCTCTCATGAAATTGGCTCCAAATGAATGAACTACTTTCATGAGCAGTTGTAGTAGGCCTGACCACAAATTCCCAGAGGGCCAGGTGCAGATCCACAGGACTTGAAGGTCAAAGTTCACAAAGATGAAGAATTAGGGTAGCTGACCATGTTTGGCAGATACTATGATGGAGATGCAGAAGTGTGCATGGCCCAAGAACAAGGACCTCCAGCCAGGCTTCATTTATGCACTTGTGCTGCAAAAGAAAAGCCTAGGTCTTAAGGCTGTGCCAGAACTCACCCCAATAAAGAGATCGAGTCTGAAGTCACATTGTAAAGCCAGTACAGGAGACTTGGAGTCAGGTAGTAGAGACTGGTGGGGAACATAGGGCGGTTGGTACTTGCAAACCTTTAAAGATGGTTAATTCATTCAATAAATATTTATTAAGAATCTATGCGGCCAGGCGCGGTGGCTCACACCTGTAATCCCAGCACTTTGGGAGGCCAAGCTGGATGGATCATCTGAGGTCAGCAGTTCAAGACTAGCCTGGCCAACATGGCAAAACCCCATCTCCACTAAAAATACAAAAATTTTCTGAGCGTGGTGGCACACACCTGTAATCCCAGCTACTCGGGAGGCCAAGGCAGGAGAATCACTTGAACCTGGGAGGTGGAGGTTGCAGTGAGCTGAGATCACATCACTGTACTCCAGCCTAGGCAACAAGAGCAAAACTCCATCTCAAAAAAAAAAAAAACCTATGCTAGGTCAGTCTCAGTCTGGCACGTAAGATGAACATCCCTGCCAACACAGAGTTCTCCATCTCTTATACTTAAGCGAAAAACATGGGGAAGGGGAAAGGGGGATGGCTGCTTTTGATATGTTCCCTGACACATATCTTGAATGGAGACCTCTGCACCAAGTGTTGAAAGTGTTGAAAACTTAAAACAAATGCTTGTTGGGCAAAATGGGATTGAGAAATTGAGAATTATCTTCTCTCAAAAAGGCATTTTGAAGGAATTGAGCCAGATCTTTTTCCCTTACTGCAAAACCGTATTGTAGTAAAAAAGTCTTCTTTACTATCTTAATAAAACAGATATTGTGAGATTCACATACAAAAAGATGCATTATTTTGCTATTTGCAATAGTGAAATTATGGAAATTGCCTAAGAACCTGACCACCACAGGTGAACGTCTGTTCACACATAGACATTAAGAATTATGGGTTAGGCCAGGCACAGTGGCTCACGCCTGTAATGCCAGCACTTTGGGACGCCAAGGCAGGTGGATTACTTGAGGTCAGGAGTTCAAGAACAGCCTGGCCAACATCATGAAACCCCATCTCTACTAAAAACACAAAAAATATTAGTTGGGTATGGTGGTGAGCCCCTGTAATCCCAACTTCTTGGGAGGTGGAGGCAGGAGAATTGCTTGAACCCGGGACGGGGAGGCTGCATTGAGCCAAGATCACGCCACTGCACTCCAGCCTAAGTGACACAGCAAGACTCTATCTCAAAAAAAGAATTATGGGTTATACTCAGCATCATGAAATATACCCATGTAACCTACATATGTAGCTTCTGAACCAAAAATAAAATTAAAATAACAAATTTTAGCACTTGCCTATAGTCCCAGCTACTCGGGAGGCTGAGGCAAGAGGATCTCTTGAACCCAGGAGGTGGAGGTTGCAGTGAGCCGAGATCACACCACCGTACTCCAGCCTGGGTGACAGAGTGAGATTCTGTCTCAAAAAAAAAAAAAAATTGTTTAAACAAGAACTATGGGTTGGCCGGGAGAGGTGGCTCACGTCTGTAATCCCAGGACTTTGGGAGGCTGAAGTAGGAGGATCATTTGAGCTCAGGAGTTCAAGGCCAGCCTAGGCAACTTGACAAAGCCCCACCTCTACAAAAAATACAAAAATTAGCCAGGCATGGTGGTGCATGCCTGTAGTCCCAGCTATTAAAGAAGGAGCTGAGGTGGGAGGGTCACTTGAGCCTGGTAGGCTGAGACTGCAGTGAGCTATAATCGTGCTACTGCACTCCAGCCTGGGCAACAGAGTGAGACTCTGTCTCACAAAACAACAGCAACAACAACTATGGGTTTTCAAGTTAGAAAATGTTATGACATCACAAATATGAAAAGTAGAATGCAAAATTTAATGTGCTATATGATTACAGCTGTGTTTTAAAAAAAATCTCTACACAGAAAAATTTGGAAGAAAAAACATCAAAATAGTAACACCAGTTGTTTAGGGAGGGCGAAAGCTTAGGTGGCTTGGTTTTTTCCTATTTTTATTCATTTTCTGAATATTCCTTAATGAGAAAGTATGTATCACATAATAGAGTAGAGAAAGTTTTAAATAGATGTTCAGTGAGAAAAAAGAGGTGCTACCCACTACGTGGGGTTGAGGGGAAAGTCTGAGACCCTCATGATGAGGGTGTGGGGGACGATGGAAAGACCTCCTCGAGTGAGAATGGGTGGGGAGAAAGGAGGAAGCCCTACACATGAAAGAGGAAAAGATGACTTTCCTTCAGAGAGGGCTGCTGAAGGCTGAGGAGAGATTCACAGTGTGTGAAGACAGAGGCGTGGAGAGGGGGATGCTGGGCCTAAGGATGCATCTGTTTTGCCTTCCCCTCTCTCCTCAGAGCCCATTCAGATGATAAATAATTAGGGTTAATCATACTTTGGGGTTTTTTAAACCACTGACTGAAACAGAACCTAGGGAGACCAATAGATCTGGAGTCTGGAAACTCAATAAATTCTGCTCCAAAGCTGGCTGTAGAAAGAAGCTTCCCCTCATGAGCTCAACCAGCAGGCAAAGGAAACCACCAGCTCTTTATGGTGAGAAGTCACATCACCTCACAGCCCCATTATGTGCAGCCTCCAGAACTGTGTGGTTTGCAACTTGTGAGGTGTAAGTAACAAATTCATAAACATTGAAACCTTGGTGGAAAGTAAAGAAGGTATCTGTACCATTTCAGTAAGGCTTTCACTCATTCATTTGATCATGAATGCATTCATTCATTTATTCATTCAGCAGTACTTATTGAGCACCACTAAGTGCCGGGCATTATGCTGAACTCAGGAATACAGCAGTGGGCCATGACAGAGGTCTCTGCCCTCAGGGTGCTTACATTCTAATGGCAGAGACCAACACTCAAATCTCCTTTAAATATCATGGCTGCAATGATGACTGCTATGAAAGAGAGGTGTGTGGAGCCAAGAATGGCAAATTTTCCTCTGGTCAGAGACAGTATCTCCAAAGTGATGAAGACTGAGCTGAGATCCGAAGATGAGTAGGAGCTACTTACAAGAAGTGGAAAGGGAAAATAAAACCCTTCTAGTCAGAGATGCAAAGGCCTTGTGGTGAGAGGACCTAAAAGAACAAAAGTCAGTGTGGCCAGCAGAGAGAGTTGCACTTTTAAAATTTCATTAGTTGCAGTATGGTAAACAGATTGTAGGGGGTCAAGACTGGATGTAGGCAAACTGAGTCAGAAGGCTGCTACAGTTATCCAGGAGAGAGGTGATGGTAGGTTGGACAAGGATGGTAGGATGGAGAGAGAGAGGGAAGGATGCTTTCAAGAGATATCTAAGGGATAAGGAGGTTTCTGTTTTCACTACTGTCTTGGGAATGTGTGCTGATCTGGAAAAGGAGGTGGGAAGATGGGCCTTTGCTTCTGATAGCCTCTAGGGACTAGATGGACAAAGTTTGGAGTCTGGGGCTGCCAAGATTAGAGAACAGGTAAATCACTCATCTTTTTGACCTGGGACCCGAAAAGACTTACCCTAGGAGACTTATCCTTCTTGTAAACAAGAAGTACACCAGTTTTAATTCATTTATGGAGCCAAGAAAATCTCAAAACTGCTACTAGATTAAAGAGATCCAAGCTTACAAGTGCCCACAAGTACCTTACAGAAGGAAACAAAGAACATCACTAAAAGAAAATAACATTCTTAAACCTCACATTTTTCCTACAAATAATTTTTCATAAGCAACGTTCATCGTATGTTCAGAGATATCCAGGCCCATGAGCAAGACCCTCTTGGTGGGGACAGCCTATCACAGACTGCAGCCCAGGACGCAGCCTGGCCCACTCCCCTCTCATTTCATCCCGAGAAGATGGAAGGAGGAATTTCAAACCTCCTCAGTTCATGTACTTATAGACAGACTTAACAGATGTTTGGGCCAGGCGCGGTGGCTCAAGCCTGTAATCCCAGCACTTTCGGAGGCCGAGACGGGTGGATCACGAGGTCAGGAGATCGAGACCATCCTGGCTAACATGGTGAAACCCCGTCTCTACTAAAGAAAACACAAAAAACTAGCTGGGTGAGGTGGTGGGCACCTGTAATCCCAGCTACTCAGGAGGCTGAGGCAGGAGAATGGAGTAAACCCGGGTGGCGGAGCTTGCAGTGAGCTGAGATCCAGCCACTGCACTCTCCAGCCTGGGTGACAGAGCGAGACTCCGTCTCAAAAAAAACAAAAAAAAAAACAAAGATGTTTGGAGTTCTATCTGACTATAGTCCTAAGCATACTCTTTATTGCAATCTGTCAAGAATATAGCCAACAACAGACAAGAGTTAATAAACCATAAAATGACCATTTATAATACATTTATAATATTTAATATTTAGAGCAGTCACAATCTGCCAATCATTGTTCTAAACAATATATATGTATATGTGTATATGTATATACATATGTACCTTTATTTAATCTTCATAACAAACATAACCATTTTATAGATGAGATAGTTGAGACCAAGACTGTCTTTTGTCTAGCTGGGTTTTGTGGCTTGTTTTGTTTTGTTTGGCTCGTATGTATTACAGTTCTAGGCAGTATTAATTAATTGATTAATTTATTTAAAATTTAGAGCTCCCAGCGAGAGCGACACAGAAGACAGGTGATTTCTGCATTTTCAACTGAGGTACTGGGTACATCTCACTAGGGAGTGCCGGACAATCGGTGCTGGTCAGCTGCTGCAGCCCGACTAGCGAGAGCTGAAGCAGGGCGAGGCATCACCTCACCTGGGAAGTGCAAGGGGGAAGGGAATCCCTTTCCCTAGCCAGGGGAACTGAGACACAAAACACCTGGAGAATTGGGTAACTCCCACCCCAATACTGCGCTGTACCAAGGGTCTTAGCAAATGGCACACCAGGAGATTATATCCCACACCTGGCCAAGAGGGTCCCACGCCCATGGAGCCTCCCTCATTGCTGCTAGCACAGCAGTCTGAGATCTAACGGCAAGACAGCAGCAAGGCTGGGGGAGGGGCGGCCGCCATTGCTGAGGCTTAAGTAGGTAAACAAAGCCGCTGGGAAGCTCGAACTGGGTGGAGCTCACAGCAGCTCAAAGAGGCCTGCCTGTCTCTGTAGACTCCACCTCTGGGGACAGGGCACAGCTAAACAACAACAACAACAACAACAACAACAACAACAAAGCAGCAGAAACCTCTGCAGATGCAAACGACTCTGTCTGACAGCTTTGAAGACAGCAGTGGATCTCCCAACACAGAGGTTGAGATCTGAGAACAGACAGACTGCCTGCTCAAGTGTGTCCCTGATCCCTGAGTAGCCTAACTGGGAGACATCCCCCACCAGGGGCAGACTGACTCCCCACAACTCACACGGTGGAGTACACCCCTGAGAGGAAGCTTCCAAAGCAAGAATGTCCTTTGTAGGGACATGGATGCAGCTGGAAACCATCATTCTTAGCAAACTATCACAAGAACAGAAAACCAAACACCGCATGTTCTCACTCATAGGTGGGAACTGAACAATGAGATCACTTGGACTCGGGAAGGGGAACATCACACACTGGGGCCTATCATGGGGAGGGGGGAGGGGGAAGGGATCGCACTGGGAGTTATACCTGATGTAAATGGTGCTGTTGATGGGTGCTGACGAGTTGATGGGTGCTGACGAGTTCATAGGTGCAGCACACCAACATGGCACAAGTATACATATGTAACAAACCTGCACGTTATGCACATGTACCCTAGAACTTAAAGTATAATAATAATAAAATTAAAAAATAAAAAAAATTTATTTAAAATTTATCATTTTAAAATAAATACTGGTACTGCTTGTCTTTACTAATTATAAAAGTTATTTTTTCTTTCAATTAAAACTTATTATGTGTCTACAATGTGCTCCCCATACTTCTAGGAGCTCACAATCAAGTGGGAGACAGGGATATCAACAGACATTACGAGTTAAAATGGTAGGTAAGAAAATAAAGGCATGTATAAGACATACAGGGGTTTGTATTACTCACGGTTCTCCAGAGAAATAGAACCAATAGGATATTTGTAAATATATATAAAAGGAGACTTATTATAGGAATTGGCTCATGCCAATTAGGAAGGCCAAGAGGTCTCATGATCTTCCATCTGCAGCTGGAGAACAAAGAACGCCTGAGGAGTAATTGAGTTTATGACTTGGAAGTCCTGAGAATAGGGGAGCCAAAGGTGTAACTCTCAGTATGACCCAGAAAGTCAGAGAACTGAGACCACCAATGCCCAAGGGCAGAAGAAAATGCATGTCTCAGCTCAAGTAGAGAGACCAAATTTGCTCTTTCTCTGTTTGGTGGGGCGGTTGTTTTTGTTTGTTTGTTTTACATTTTTGTTTTGTTTTGTTTGACATAGAGTTGTATGTTGCCCAGGCTGGCCTCAAATTTCTGATCTCAGGTGATCCTCCTGCTTCAGCCTCCCAAGTGGCTGGGAGTACAAGTGTGCACCACTGCATCTGGCCTTCCTCTGCCTTTTTTGTTCTATTCAGGCCTTCAACTGATTGGGTGGTGCTCACCCACATTGGTAAGGGTGGATCTTTACTCAGTCTACTGATTCAAAAATAAATCTCTTCTGAAAACATCATCACAGACACACTCAGAAATAACATTTTACCAATTATCTGAGCATCCCTTAACCCAGTCAAGTTGACACATGAAGTTCATCATCACGAGTCCACCCCTTGTCAATTTGGCACCCATAGCAATCTCCTAAAACTCATACTTAATCTCCAAATAAACAGAATAACAAGGCCATAATTCAATCTAGCATGATACAACAACCTTGCATACAACTGAAAACACACTAGCCTCTTCCCCAAGAAGAGATAAAATCTTTGAGTAACATTTACTCTTCTCCTGATAGCTGTAACTTAAACAATACTTAAATACTGATGTAAATTCAATACATCTTGTGTTACATGACAAGAAAATAAGATAGGAAAGAAAGCAAATATATTTGCCTAACATACATACACATAATTGTATTCATAACAAAATAAGGAGGAAATATCCACAACAATTACAGTCCTTATTTCTGTAACTGGTCATATGGTTGTAGCCGAAATTACAATTATCTTTTTCTACTACGCATTCTGTATTTCCTTTAACTTCAGCAAGTGCCTCAACTGGGTTTTGTTCTTTACCTGGTAGGGTGACCTAAACCTTCATTCCTGAAGGGCCTGGGCCATTAGCAGTTCTGCCTGCACTGGATTGTTGTAGTTGACCTTAATCACAGGGCATGATAATACTAAGAGATGTCCCTAAGGGAGCTCTTTGTATTCCAGACCCTTACCTGCTTTTGTGAAATACTAGTCTAATTTCTACCTTGGCAGTCAGGATCAGTATCCCAGTCAACACCAAAATTCCCTTCTTTGTCTGTTGATTCAGAGGCATGAGGAGGCCAAAGTGCTCAGGTGGCAGTCTTGACTTCCAGTTCAATGGAATCACTGTTGTGTCTCCTAGTGGAAGCATTCCTCCCTCTGTAACTAAGACATTGAGGCCAGCAAAACACAAAGTTGCAAGAACAGGAAGGAAAATTTTTGCTAGTGGGTCACTAGGGGGTAATAGTGGGTGGTGCCACTCCTGTTGCCATCTCCTTGATTCCACAACCCATGAATACTGGCGATTGCAAGAAAGAGCACTGTATGTTGAACACTGATTCCAAGCCTAGGCACAACCTTCTGGAGAACCTTGCCCTAGTCCTGCAAGGTATGTGATGGTCTAAAGGTTGGTAGTCCAGCAAAATTCATACTTGGGACCTAATGCTCAATATGATAGTATTAAGTGGTAGAACTTTTAGGAAGTGATTAGGTCACCAGGGATCTAGCCTCATGAATGGGATTAGTGGCTGTAGAAAAGAGGATTGAGAGGTCCAATTTGTCCCTTTCACCATGTAAGAACATAGCAACAAGGGGCCATCTATGAAGCAGAGAGCCCTCATCATACACTGAATCTGCTGGTATATTGATCTTGGACTTTCCAGCCTCCAAAACTGTGAGCCAGAAATTTCTGTTGTTAATAAATTACTCAGTCTAAGACATTTTGTTATAGCATCAAGAACAAACTAAAACAGTATTGCCACCTAGCTCATGCTGTAACTGAGTCTTCCAAAGCCCATTCCTCTGTTCTATTAGGCCAACTGCTTCAGAATGATGAGGAGCATGGCAAGACCAGGGAATTCGAAGAACATGGGCCCATTGCTGCAATCCTTTGCTGTGTAATGAGTTCCTTGATCAGCAGCAATGCTGTGTGGAATATTATAATGGTGGATAAGACATTCTGTAAGTTCATGATGGTAGTTTTGGCAGAAGCATTGCATGCAAGGAAGGCAAATCCATATCTAGATTAAGTGTCTATTACAGTAAGGACAAAACACTGCCCCATGATGGAAGTGGTCCAATGTATTCAATCTGCCACAAGGTAGCTGACTTATCACCTTGGAGCATGGTGTCACACTGGGGACCTAGTGTTGGTCTCTGCTACTGACAGAGAACACAGCCAGTGGCCATTGCCAGGTAAGCCTTGGTAAGTGGGAGCCCATGTTGCTGAGCTCATGAAAAACCCCATCCCCGCCACCATGGCCACTTTTTTTATGAGCCCATTGGAGTGACTGGGGAAAGAGGCTGACTGGTATCCATAAAATGGGTCATCCTATCAACTTGATTATTGTAATCATCCTCTGCTGAGGTCACTCTTTGGTAAGTACTCACATTAGACACAAATATCTTCACTCTTTTTGCACATTCAGAGAGATCTATCTAGATACCTATACCCCAAATTTCTTTGTCACCAACTTTCCAGTCATGACCCTTCCAAGTTCCTGCCCACTCAGACAAAGTGTTGGCTACTCCCCATGAATCAGTATATAATCATATATCTGGCCATATCTTATTCCAAGCAAAGTACACAGCCAGGTGCACTGTTCAAGTTTGGCACACTAGGGAGGATCTTCCTTCACCACCGTCCTTCAGGGATATCCCAGAAAAAGGCTATAGTGCCACAGCTGTCCACTTTCAGATGGTGCTTGCATGTCATGCAGGACCATCTGTATTCCAAGCCTGAATCTTCTCTCCTCTGTAAATTGAGCATATGGAACTACCCATGAGGCCATAGGTTCAGACAAGGAGAGAGAAAGTAGTGTAGCAGGAATGAGAATCATGCATATTTAGGCCACTTCTTTACGTAATTTACTCATACCTTCAGGGTCTGCTTGGCCTAATTATGTATATAACTCTTCCATCTGATGATGGAGTATTGCTGTGTATGCCAAAATTTATGCCTTAGGGGATCAGATAATACCCAGTTTAAGATGGGCAGCTCAGGATCATATGGTAATTTGGTCAAACATTCAGTCTCTACCAAAGCCCAGTAATAGGCCAAGTGTTCTTTCTCAAAAGGAAAGTAGTTATCTGCAGCTGACTCCAGGGCCTTGCTCCAAAATCCTAAAGGCCTGTGCTGTGATTCACCTATAGTGGCCTGACAAAGACTCCAAACAATACCCCTGTCTGCTGCTGACACTTCAATCACCATGGATCTGCTGGAGCATGTGGCCCAAGTGGTAAAACAGCTAACACAGCAGCCTAGACCAGTTGCAGAGCCTTCTCTTGTTCTGGGCCCCACCCAAAACTGGAAGCTTTTTTGATCACTAGGTAAATGGGACAGAATGAGGAATATGCTATCTCAAAAATCCGAAGTGGATCACTCAGCATTGTGCCTCTTTCTTGGTTCCATTAGGGTCCAGATGAAACAAGTTATCTTTCACCTTAGAAACGATAGCTCTGTCTGCCCCATATTGCTGAACCCCTAGAAATTTCACTGAGGTAGAAGGCCCCTGAATTTTAGTCGGATTCATCTCCCACCCTCTGACATGCAAAGGTCTTACCAATAAGTCTAGACTAGGTGCCACTTCTCACTCACTAGGTCAAATCAGCATAATGTCATGAATGTAACTGATTAGTGTGATATCTTGTGGAAAGTGTCAGGCCTCTGAGCCCAAGCCAAGCCATCGCATCCCCTGTGACTTGCACGTAGACGCCCAGATGGCCTGAAGTAACTGAAGAATCACAAAAGAAGTGTAAATGCCCTGCCTCACCTTAACTGATGACATTCCACCACAAAAGAAGTGAAAATGGCCGTGAAATTCCTTTTCCTGGCTTATCCTGGCTCAAAAGTCTCCCCCACTGAGCACCTTGTGACCCCCACTCCTACTGGCCAGAGAACAACCCCCCTTTGACTGTAATTTTCCTTTACCTACCCAAATCCTATAAAACGGCCCCACCCTTATCTCCCTTCGCTGACTGTTTTCGGACTCAGCCCGCCTGCACCCAGGTGATTAAAAAGCTTTATTGCTCACACAAAGCCTGTTTGGTGGTCTCTTCACACGGACTTGCATGACAGAAGGCAAAGGTGATCAAGAGTCCCTTGAACTTGATTATGACACAGGGCCAAAGAGTTGATATTCCCCCAAGGTAGGATAGTGAAGGTGTACTGCTAGCCTTGTTAGCTAAAAGCATACTGTTTCTGGTGGGTCTTATGGATAAGAATGAAGTAAAAGGCATTTGCCTTAAGAAAATAAAAGAAGATATTTGTCAATTTAAAAACAAAATCTACATACTAGATACCAAGGAGTATGTTAATTACTCAAACAATAAAACCATATCTGATATGGCAGCTGCAACTGGAGTGACCACCTGGTTAAACCTATGATAATCCACTGTCATTCTCCAAGATTCATCTCTTTTTTGCACAGGCCAAATAGGAGAGCAACAAGGATGTAGTGGGAATTATTACCCCTGCATATTCCAAGTCCTCAATGATGGCACCTATCTCTGCAATCCCTCCAGGTATGTGGTACTGCTTTTGATTTACTATTTTCCTAGGCACAGGTGTTTCTAATGGCTTCTACTTTGTCTTTCCCACCGTAACAGTCCTCACTCCATAGGTCAGGGAACCAATGTGGGGACTCTGCCAGCTGCTCAGTGTGTCTATTCCAATTATGCATTCAGGAACTAGGAAAATAACAACAGAATCGGCTCAGGGACCCACTGGACCCACTGGGAAATGGATCTGAGCTAAAACACACTTGGCCTCCATAAGCCCCTACTCTGACCAAAGGGCCACAGTGATGTTTTGGTCTCCTGAAATCAGTGTCAGTTCAGAGCCCGTGTCCAGTAGTTCTCAAAATATCTGACTATTTACTTTTCCTCCATGAACAGTTACCATAGTTAAAGGCTGTAGGTCCTTTTAGAGAAGGCTAGGAGAAAGAGTAACAGTATGAATATTCTGTTGTTTATCAGGGTCCTTCCTCCAGAGAACTTAGCCTCCCCCTTATTCAAGAGGTTTTGGATCTGTAAACTGGCTCAAGTCAGGGAATTGATTCAGGGACTGTGACTGTTTTTAGGAACTGAGTTAAACTTTTGCTCACTTGATCTAACAATTTTTTTCTTATACAAATCATGTAAGAGTTTAGTAGGCTTCCTATCTGTTTTTCTTCTAGGAACACCATAATTACCTCACTAGTGCCACAGGCCTGCACAAGTCAAACTATTCTGATTGCTGCTTTGACTCTGCTATCTATTATGGTAACCACTCCCACTTTGCCTTTGGCGGTTCAATACCACACTTGGCTCCTGCCACCCAAGGTCCAATTATTCCCATTGTGTTTAGGTTTTCCAACTGAGCGGCTATGGTTCCCACTGTAAGATCTAATCAAAGTGAAGAGTGATCGTGGAGCTCTCCAACGATGCTGGGGCTCCTCTCACAAATTTATTTCTCAGAATTTGTAAAAGTTGTGTCTTCTGGATACTCCCCGTTTGGGTGAGTAAGTCTTAAATAATATATTCACTCTAACATTCGAATCTCTCAAAGTCTCTGATCCTTTTCTCTACACTAAACAAGGGAGGTCAGGCATTTCCAATTCTTATGGTAGGTAACTTTTTGGTCCATGATTTCAGTCAATCGACCAGACAATGTCTTGGGCCCTTTCAAACATCATGAGCTGCAACACTAAATGTAGAATCTCTGCTTAGTCAGCATATTAAACTAAAAAATAAACTGAGACCCAACTTTATGTTCTTTCTACCATTACCCCACACCCTTATTATCCATTCCCACAGGTTTCCCAGACTTTTGCTTATATAAGTTAGAAAACTCACGTAGTCCTTTTGGAGTATAGTGTACCTCCTCATGGGTCCCACTTTGCACCTCATCTTTAGGGGCCTGCTGGGACTTGAGTTTAGTTATAGCTCTCAGAGCAAAGAGGGGTGGGGAGAGTGGGTCCTGAATCAGCAGTGCTTTGCATGGCAGTTGCCTTAGGGGAAGGCATTACTCTTTTCTTTGGCAATGCAGCACCCCAGAAGGAGGTGGAAAGGCCAAGACCGCTGTGGGTGGGTAGGTTACTTTCACTGGGGATGAAGGAAGACTTTTCCACTGGCAAAGAAGATTCATAAGCATATAGGGGCTGAATATCCCCAGCTCTATCATGGTATTCCCAATGTCCCTTTCTCAACTTACAGGATATCATTCTGTCCCAATGAATGCCATCACTTTAACAGTAGACATCCTGCAAGTTTGAGAGTTCAACTCGTATTGTAATTCAGCCAATCACAGGATGAGGTTCTGCGTTTGGTTTTCAGCCTTTCACCTATAGGAAATAAGTCTCTTCTTCAGGGCACACTACACGCTTTTAGGTCATTTATGCCATGCTCCAGTTGGGAGATACATATATATATATATTTTTTCTTTTTTTCTTTTTTTTTTTCTTTTGAGATGGAGTCTTGCTCTGTCACCCAGACTGGAGTGCAGTGGTGCCAACTCTGCTCACTGCAAGCTCCACCTCCCAGGTTCAAGCAATTCTCCTGTCTCAGCCTCCCAAGTAGCTGGGACTACAAGTGCCCGCCACCAAGCCCAGCTAATTTTTGTATTTTTAGTAGAGATGGGCTTTCACCATGTTGGCCAGGCTGGTCTCGAACTCCTGACCTCAGGTGATCCATCCACCTCGGCCTCCCAAAGTGCTGGGATTACAGGGATGAGCCACTGGGCATAGCCTCCAGTGGGGAATTTAAATCCCCAAGCTCATCCTTTTCTTTCACCACTTTGTCCATTGATATTAGGAGAAAAGAACCAATGTCATTATATTCTCTCATTTTCTAAAATGTTTAAAAGTATCATGTACAGAGTAAATGAGCTCCTTGCTTCATATAAGTGATTAGATATAAGTTGATTAGAAGTATTCAGTGCAGATATTTTTCCTATCTCTATATAAATAGTGTATGTCACAGACTATCACTGCTTTCCTTACTACTAGAAATAGAGTCATTAGCATCTTTCTAATCAGATTAGAGAGTCAAATCCAGAGACTCCAGAGCCAATTCAGAAAAATCATTCTTAAAATTGTTTCCCATAGAACCACTCTCAGTACCAAATTCTGTATTAACCAGGGTTCTCCAGAGAAACAGAACCAATAGGATGCAGATATATACGTGTATAAAGATTTATTATAGGCATTGTCTCATACAGTTATGGAAGTCAAGGAGGTCCCATGATCTACTGTCTACAAGCCAGAGAACCAGGAAAGCCAGTTGTATAATTCCGTTTAAGCCTGAAGACCTTAGAATTAGGAGGCCAGTGGTATAAGCTTCAGTCTCAGTCCAAAAGTCCAAGAACCAAGAGTGTCAATGTCTGAGGGGAGAAGAAGATGGATGTCTCAGCTCAAGCAAAGAAACTAATTTCCTTCCATCCTTCACCTTTCTGTTTTATTTTATTTTTTTAATTTTTATTTTAGGTTCAGGGGTATATACGCAGGTTTGTTATATAGGTAAACTCTTGTCATGGGGGTTAGTTGTGTAGATTATTTCATCTCCCCGATACTAAGCCTACTATTCAATCATTATTTTTTTCTGCTCCTCTCCCTCCTCCCACCCTCCATGCTCAAGTAGGCCCTAGTGTCTGTTGTTCCCTTCTTTGTGTCCATGAGTTATCACTTAGTTTCCACTTATAAGTGAGAACATGCAGTATTTGGTTTTCTGTTCCTGTGTTAGTTTGCTAACGATAACGGCCTCCAGCTCCATCCATGTTCCCACAAAAAACATAATCCCATTCTTTTTTTTAGCTGCATAGCATTCCATGGTGTGTGTGTGTGTGTGTGTATGTGTATGTATGTGTGTATGTGTGTGTGTATATATATATTTAATTGACATATAATAAGTTTACATATTCATGGAGTACATAGTGATGTTTAGAGCCATATAATTTGTAGTGATAACATAAGGGTAATTAACATACTTGTCATCTCAAACATTTATCATTTCTTTGTGTTGGGAACATTCAATATCCTCCTTCTAGTTATATAAAACTGTACATTATTGTTAACTATAGTCATCCTAGAGTGGTATAGAACACTGTAACTTATTTCTCCTTTCTAGCTATAATTGTGTAACCTTTAACAAGTCCTTCCTTATGCCTCCTCTCTACCTCTTTGTTCTATTCAGGTCCTCGATAGATGCATGATGCCTGCCCTCCTTGGTGAGGGCAATCTTCTTTACTCCGTCTACTGGTTCCAATGCTAATGTCCTCTGAAAACACCCTCATAGACACCCAGCAACAATGTTTTATCTGGTATCTGAGCATCCCTTAGCCCAGTCAAGTTGACACACAAAATTTACCATGACAGGGACCAACAGTTGTTTCCCCTCTGCCAAGGTAAATCCTGTATAAGGCTGGGACAACCCCAGAAGGGACAATCCTGGAGCTGAGTTAGTCTGGGAAGAAAGCAAAGAAGATGAGGACAGGGAGAGATGAAGGTGAGGCCCGGAGGCTAACCACTAACATCTAAACTTCAAAGATGGGCAGATACCAAGGCAAGTGGTTGAGTGGTTGAGGCAGTTAAGAGGAGACAGTAGTGTGGATCATGGCTCCACTTTAGGGCTGAGGCTACCTAAAGTTTTTGATTTGCTCTTCTATGCATACCACCTCCATTTCAAACAAGGCAGAATAAAAAACCAGGGGTGAGCTGGCTTAGGGCACCAAGAAAACGAAATGAAAGGATGTTTAATTGAAAAGGGGAAAAATAAGAGAAAGCCCATGCTACCGACAGTGGTTAGTCACTAATCTGTATTACTTTACCACCCTGAAAACTTGGAGAGGAGAGAGAAAGAGACACAGAGAGGGAGAGAGAGAGACAGACAGAGAGAGAGAGAGAGAACAGAAAAGCAACTCTGAACATCATATATCTTCTCCTAGTCCTATGACCATGAGCAAAATGCTTAGCTTCTTGGAACCTCAGTTTTCTCTTCTATAAAATGTGAAAGATACTTTCTACCTCACAGAGTTGTGGTGAGATTAAAGGTAGAGATAATCATACACATAAAGTGTTCAGCAGAGTATAACACCATTGTCCTTCAACAGAAGTTACCTCATCATAAAGAGACTACTAGCGTGAACCCAGGAGGCGGAGCTTGCAGTGAGCCTAGATGGCGCCACTGCTCTCCAACCTGGGTGACGGCACAAGACTGCGTCTCAAAAAAAAAAGAGACTACTGGCTAATTATGTAGATTCCATTCAGAACTGAGCCTCTAGAACTTTAAGTATAAAGAGTAACTGAAGACCTGAGAAGAGCAGTTAATCATATCATTATAAAGTTGAGGCATGTGATAAGAGGCAGCTGACCAGTGCTCACAGAACAAGCAAAGTAGCAAACACTCTCCTCTATGTCATTCACTCATTCACGCCACCCTTACAAAAGGCTTGTCAGCTATAAGCCTCTGAGCTGTTCCTCCCCTCACTCCTCTGGTGCTCTTTCTTGCTCCTCCTCTTGGCTGTGTTCTCCATGTTCCCTCCCAGTCACTTGCAGGCTGGGACTTGTGCATCTCTCTAGGAGCAGAAGCAAGCCCTGCTGAGTCAGGCTGCTAAACGGACTTTCTGGTTCTGGAGGTGCTGCAGGCCCAACTGCCCTGTGGGTGCAACTCTGCCGTGTCTCCTCCTGGGCAGTTAGGGATCCACCACAATCCCTCTGATTGCCTGGCCCTGTCGAGAGCCTGTTCCCTGTTCCCATCTCACTTGGCCCCACTGAATTTCATTCATTTCCTGCTTTGCCCGGTCCCTGGATCTGTCTGATATCTACTGGTCAAGCTCTGGTCCGACTTCTTACCCAGCCTCATACCCTCCAATCCGGACAACCTCCTCCTCACCACTATGACAACCGTAGGGTCTGGAAGGCCCCATGGGAATGTAGGCTTCATAAGAGTAGGGAATTTTTGTCTGTTTCCTTCACTTTCTCTTCCCAGAGCTAAATCAGTCCCAAACGTCTATTTAAAGCTTACACACAGAATTTTGGAGCTGGAAGAGACTCTAAGGATCATGTAGTCCAACTCCCTCATCTCAGAGAGAGAAAGTGAAAGCAAGGTCCCAATGAAGGCTGGTGGTAACAGGATCCTCCAAGCCACACAGCAAGCCCTGGGTTAGCTCACTGCTGCCTCCTCATGGCTCAGCTGGAAAACTATGCACAAATTCAGCTGTTTTACTCATCTGTTTCTTGTTTTGTTGTCTGTTTTTCAATAAAATATAGAACCTTATGAAAATACCTGCACATTAAGCTTCATGAACACTGAGGAAAACACATGGTATTTCTTCTTCTTCTTCTTCTTCCTCTTCTTCTTCTTCTTCCTCTTTTTTGAGATGGAGCCTCACTCTGTTGCCCAGGCAGTAGTGCAGTGGTGCAATCTTGGCTCACTGCAACCTCCGTCTCCTAGGTTCAAGCAGTTCTCCTCCCTTACCTCCCGAGTAGCTGAGTAGCTGGGATTACAGGTGTGCACCATGACACACAGCTAAATTTTATATTTTTAGTAGAAATGGGATTTCACCATGTTGGCCAGGCTGGTCTCAAACTTCTGACCTCAGATGATCCACCTGCCTCAGCCTCCCAAAGTGCTGGTATTACAGGCGTGAGTCACCACACCCGGCCTTATACACAGTATTTCTGCAGAGTAAAACTGTTGAATGGAATCTGCTTCTTAAAGTCTTCTAAGGGAAGAATATTGAGGTAACACAATCTGAATGAGAGTCTAAAAAGAATAGCTCAGAAGGCAAAATATAAGGCTGTATGAATTGAAAGGAAATAGATACCCCTGAATTTTGTTTCCATTTTTGAATTTCCTTATTTCTTCAAAATTTAAAATAAACATCAGCAGGGATATGAACTCTCCCTAGCCAAACCCAGAACGGTGGGATATGCAAACAGAAATGGATAGGTTGCTTCTCTCAAAGGGACTTTCATTCGTTCACTCGGTTTTGTTTGTTTGTTTTTACACTCACTTGCTCAGTAAGACAAAGTAGCAAACATAAGAGGCCACGTTTGCTCATTCAGCTGCCAGCAGAATTTCACAAAGCCCCTGACTCAGTGACAGAGGACAGCCCTTTGGAAGGATACCCTGAAGATGATAAGGGTAGAGCCCAGGTTACCACATCTCTTGCGTAAATCACTGCATTTTTAGAAAAGATAAATTCAATGATCCTGGCCTTTGTCTTTTTTCTGTACATAAGAAAATGGCTGACAGGATTAATCATTATGCCTCTGTAATCTATAACTAGATGGACCCTTGCACTCAAACTTTGGTGAAATTTTGCTCTTACATAACTTTTGAGCACAGGCAGAATGTCTGTCACCTTATGTATAAGCTGTAGGCTTAAACACTGCTTTGGAGCAGTCTAACAGAAACTCTCCGAAAGACTCTCCTGGGTTGCCATCCTCAGTAAGAGTAAATAAAACTAACTTTAATTCTTTAAAAACTTGGCTTTTCTTTAGTTGACAAGTATCTCAGCAAGTATTTAGTGAGCACCAACTATGTGCTATGGCAGGGATGGATAAAGCGTGACGCCTAACTTCAAAGAGCTCACAACTGATGGAAACACAAATGGGTCAAGAAGCAGCTTGACACAGATTGAGCCAGATGGAGAAAGGTCAATGAGTCCCCTCAGGGAGAAAGAAAAGCAAGGTGACAGCACAGAGACACGTGTAGTGACTGTGGGGCTTTAATGGCTGTACTTTGCGATGTGGAGACAGTGGGTAAAACTACAGAGATGGCAGAATGTAGCAATCTGTTTACTTTTCGGCTAAGGAAAATGAAGGGGCCTTTTCCAACAATTTGTTTTGGCATAGTCTGAACTGTCAACTTACTCTTTCATAGAGTGGTAATCTATCCGCTCCTGAGGGTCATTAGTCATTTCCTCCTCCTTCTACCTATTCTCACCTCCTCCTGTCACACAGCAAGGGCATCTGGCAGCACCCAAGCAGGCAGGAAGCTTTCAGATAAACATACAGTTCATACTTCACACCTAAAACAATTTCCAGTAGACACCCACTTCCCTGGCTTTTTGTGGGTAAGCGGCAGGATTTGAGCTCTTCTCTTCTAGGGGAATCTCAGAGCTTTCAGTATCTTGGGACCTTTTCCAGCAGGCATTAGCTTCTCATTTTGCCACCTCGAGGTTAGGGACCAGGAGATGAAGCATTCCACTCCTACAAAATGCTGGTGACTTCAAGATCTCAAAAACAGGTATTGTACCAATTCTCCCTTCTCCTTCACATTCAGATGGCAGGCTGCCGCCCAAGAGTTAAGGGGTTCTGGTTCTCTTCAGACGCAAAGAGTGAATAGTGCTCTGTGGCAGAGGTTTGTATTTACAAGTCTATGCCTTTAACAACGGTGCATTTGCTCTCAGGATCATGCTACCTGGAGTACCTGAATGACAGTTGTCTGGAACAACAAGCAAGATCACTGACAGCCCCAGAACTGCTTCCCTAGCTACGAAATTTTGTTATATCTGTAAATAAGCATAAATATTAACTAGTTAGTAATGTTGAATTTTGTTGAATGCATAATTGGAGCTAGATTTGGAGAAAAAACATTCAACTCTAATTTTGTTTCAACTAAAATTTGACTAATTAATCTCTGCCTCTTTGTTTAAACCATTCACTCTTCCTGTAGAACCCCATGACCCATTGAAATCCTCCCATTTCCACCCAGTCAAGTCCTTAGACTTTTGAGTTCTCTTTTTTGTTATTGTTCTTCATCTCTTGATGCATGTGCTTTCTAATATTTTAATTTTTTTCAAAATACTACATATATATATAGTTCTAAAATTCAACTAATAGCATAAGACATAATAAATAAATAAATAAATAAACAGCAGACATCTGCCACACTACACCCAGAACTGCTGTTCTGGCAACTGCTGTGCTGGCAACCACTGTCAATTATTTGGTTTTTCTCATGATACTTCCTTGATGTTTAGAAATGTTATATTTGTTCTGCCCTTTCTTGATTTTAGACATTAGTTATTGACATCTTGCTATGGAGATAGGTATTTGACTCTCTTATCCACTGTCCTTCACACTCTTTAGCCACTCAGCAACACACAGGCCTTTCTGCCCATCCTGCCAGAGTATGACATAGCTTTTTGCTAAACTGTACTTAACATTTATGATAATAATTATTTGCATTTGAGCCATGTAGAGTACAATGATTCAATTCCCTTCCTAACAATTTTTTGTTTTCCTTATAGTTGATGTCTTTCACTGGGTGCTCTGGTCTTGCTGCTGCATTAAGTCCTAGTACAAAAGAGTTGAGAGGTGGGAACTTTAAGAGCCCTCATGAATAGGTTAATGTCATTATCTTGGGAGTGGGTTAGTTATTGTGGGAGTGAGTTCCTAATCAAAGGATGGGTTCAGCCCCCTCCTCTCTCTCTCTCTCTTTCTCTCTCTCTCTCTCTCTCTCTCTCACACACACACACACACTCTTTCTCATCATGTTATGCCTTCCACCATGTTATGATGCAGCAAAAATGTCCTCCCCAGATGCAACCCCTTGATCTTGGACTTACCAGTCTCCAGAACCATGAGATAAATAAACTCCTACTATTTATAAATTACCCAGTCTGTGGGATTCTGGCATAACAGCAGAGAATAGACTAAGACATGTCCCTTTCTGGAACTGTGTTATTCAGGGGTTGGAGTTCCTGGGCTGATTCTTTAATTGCCTTATCTTTTCTCTTTTATTTTCTCCTGTTTGTCTTTAGTTCTACTTTCTGAGAGAGTTTCTCCATTTGATTTTCCAACACTTCCATTGAATTTTAGAAGATTTCTGCTTTTTATTTTTTTATTTATTGTTACTAGGGCTCTTTCTTATTCTCTGCGTTTTCAGTTTTTCTTATTCTGGCACCCTGTTTCTGTTTTAAGTGAAAATCTTTTATATGTCTCTAAGAATATTAAGTTTGAGGGATTTTATTTAATTTTCTCCTACTCCCTGTATTATCTTTTTCTTCCAAGTTTCTTTTTTCTCCCCTGATTCGTTTGGTTTGGAGATTGTCTTTCTTGTTAGAGTCTTTCCCCAAATATCTTGTGATCATGTCTGCCTACTTATATTTCCAAATAAGTCATTAACTACTTGATTGGAAGCTTTGTGTATAATGGGTGAGATTTGGCAATCCTCTCTGTGAATGAAATAGGAAATGAGGCTGGGTAGGGTGGCTCACGCCTGTAATCTCAGCACTTTGGGAGGCCGAGACGGGTGGATCACGAAGTCAGGAGATCGAGACCATCCTGGCTAACATGGCAAAACCCCGTCTCTACTAAAAATACCAAAAAAAAAATTAGCCAGGCGTGGTGGTGGACGCCTGTAGTCCCAGCTACTTGGGAGGTTGAGGCAGGAGAATGGCATGAACCCAGGAGGTGGAGCTTGCAGTGAGCCAAGATCATGCCACTGTACTCCAGCCTGGGCAACAGAGTGAGACTCCATCTCAAAAAAAAAAAAAGAAATAGGAAATGAGCTAATCAACTGAGAGTAAGAAAAAAGAAAGAGAAGCTCAAAGTTTCTCTCCCACCTAAATTTTGCTTCTGGTTTGATTACTTGCATATGGTTCGAATTCTAGATCAACCTATCTAGCACTGCAGAGCAGCCTGCTGTCAAAACAAAACATAAATGACTTTTTTATTTTAACTTTTCCTTTTACCAACTGTTGAGCATTCTAGGAAACTTTTAGGGTAAAGATTTAATTTCCTTCTTCTTTCCATCAAAAGCAGAAAGAGAAAACAAACAATGGCATAGGCCCCAGATCCTTGTAAAACCTCCTAATAGTCTTCAAATCTTAAGAAAAAATATTCTCAACTCCAATTCATTCTGTCATTCATTCAATAAATGTTGAAGTATCTATCATAAGCCAAACGCTATTACCCTTTGGGTTTTAGTTGTGAGAAGCAGAGAAGTAGTTTCTTGCATTGTTTGGACGAACGGAGGCAGATGGTGGCACTTCCGGGTTCCTTCTTCACCAACTTTTCCCCTGCCGACGGCGAAAAATGCAGCCGGCCAACCCGGGAAGGTGCGACCAACCAGGCATGGCGCCAGGTGACGTCAATCCGAAGAGACTAAAGATTTACCTGGTCACCCTGTGGAACGCCCCCCGACAGCGCCCGTGGCCGCCTATTCCCTCCCACCCTAGAAAAGCGCTCCTGGGACGGCCAGGCGCGGACTCATCCCAGCCGCGCGACTCCTGTCGGGATGCTCGGCGGAGCTTGTATCAGGCAACCCACCTGAGAGCCCCCTCCGGGGAGCTCTGTCGCCTTGCTTGCCGGAAGGCCGACAGACCTCTCAAACCTACCCACCTACCTTCCCTGAAAGTCTAGGTGACCAAAAATAAATTGCAGTTGTTGGCTCCTGACCCTTTGCCTACTCCGCTGGTTCTTTTTTTGTGCCCGCTCTGGTGGTCTTTAGAAAAACAAATCACTTATCCTCATGGAGCTGAATATTTTGTGAGGGAAATAAACAATAAATAAGTAAACCAACAAATAAGTGTGCCAGGTATGTTAGTCTATGCCTGTAATCTCCACACTTTGGGAGGCCGAGGTGAGAGGATCACTTAAGGCCAGGAGTTTGAGACCAGCCTGGGCAACAGAGTTAGATCCTGTCTCTATGCAAAATAAAAAGAAGAAGAGAAAATATTCGATTGCTTAAATGGAAATCTCCATTTAGAGATTAACTGGTGGTTTCCAACTGGTTAAGTTATTCTGAGTTGGTTTTCTGTTTGTTTCTGTAGAATCCCAGACTGCTAGGGCCGTCTCAGCCTAAGAGCCTCCCAATTATGTTTTAAACATACATTGACTATGAATGAGAGGAAAGATCTACTTAAGTGTAGTGGCCAAAGGCTGCTCCAAGGAGATGACATTCAAGCTGAAGCTGGGCTGAATCCAGTTATTTAAACATTAACAAAAACTTAATAGTATCTATGTATGACAATAACAATGTTTTATGTTTCAAACCATTCAATTTTCTTAAACAAATAAGCTCCTTTTCTTTCTGAACACTTAAAACACACTTCAACAAAACGTAAACAGATTATTTTGAACAGAAGACATGTAGCAGTTTCCTGATAATTTTGAACTCAGTTTGCAAATGAAATGGGGTTTATGCCTTAATCAGTGTCAATGTCCTTCTCTCACATCAGGAAATGCTGGCCTCAGGCAGCACTCCACATGCGAACTTGTTTAACTCTGTGTCTCACAGGATGGCCGCCCTCTCACACTTCTCTTCTTGGCTTCTCCAGATGTCAAGGTGAAATCTATTCAATCCCTAAAACTCCCAGAATCAAAAAAGGAAGAAATTCTTTCCTCAGGGTAGAAAGAAGGCTGAATGAACTATGACCATAGGTTAGGAATTGGGAGAAAAGGAAGAGAGGAAGACAGAGAAACAGGGAAAATGATTTTGAAGGAAGACAAATCAGAGGCATGGGTGGGCTGGAAGCCCCTTCAGGAAGCCGAATGTGGGGGTGGAGCTGAAATGTCCATCAGGCCCCGTAAAGAGAGAGGGAGACTGTGAATGTCTATAGCCAATTATCATGTCTCCATGTGTCCCATAACACCCAGTGCGGATGCTTCTTAAATGCTTGTCAGACCCACATTTTTTTATGCCTATTACTTCTTGTGTATTAGAGATGCAGAGAACAATAAGAATGTGTTTTTTTCACAGTTCAGTGGAGAACACAGACACAAAAAGCCCATCATAGAACACATACAATGTTGTCTTTGTACAACAAAATACAGAACTCTCCCAAAGTCATTTCCCAGGGCTGACTGGAAGACAAAATGGCCAAAAAGCTGGTCAGGTGCAGGTTGTAATGATTGTAACAGTGATTTACATGAGGGGTAGAAATTTATCTGGACCTCTTCTTCATTGTATCTACAATGGTTAGAACAGCACAGGGTTCATAAAAGATGCTCAGTAAATACCTGTGGCATGAATGAATGAATAGTTGTTAAAATACTTATACCTTAGATAGTAGGCAGAGATCATAGGGCTTTTTTTTTTTAGTTTTAAAAGATTTACAATTTTGATTGACAAATCACAGTAGCATGCATTTATGGTGAGCAATGTGATTTTTGATAATGTATACAATGTGGCATGATTAAATCAAATTAATGAACGTATCTTCAGTTACCTACCATTTTTTATAGTGAGACATTTGAAATATACTCCCTTAGCTATTTTGAACTATATAATACATTATTATTGACCGTGGTCACCCTTCTGTGGAATAGATATCAAAACCGATTCCTCCTGTCTGTCTGAAACTATGTACCCTTTAATCAACACTTCCAAATTCCCTCTCGTGTTATAAGGTTTTAAGCTGAAAAGTAACACAAGCATTTCTTAACTTAGAATTAGACCTCTGGCAGTGCAGTCTGGAAGATGATTGGGAAGGAAGAGATTAAAAAAAGAAGGAGTGGTTAGGATGCTGTGGAGTGGTCCAGGCAAGGAATAAAGGGAAAGGGTGAGCAATGGCAGGATGTGGTGGGAAGAGGAGAGGCCCTAAATGACACCGGCATTTCTGCCTTGGGCAACAGAAAGAAAACTAGGGCAGTGGAGAAAGGTCTGAGGCACAGTCCTGAGAAAGATCCTGATCCAAGGGAAGATGTTCCAGGAGAGAGCAGTCCAGGTGACAAAGAAGAGCAGGTTAATGTGTCGAGTACTGGGAGAAGCCAAGGATAACAGATTTTAAAAGTGGCCACTGAATTTATCCATCAGGATGTAGCTGGAGGGGTAAACCAGCAGCAAGCGGGTAGAGAATGAACAATTGAAGATCTGGAGTCAGGAAAGACAACTGTTTCAGAAGGCAACTGAGAAGAGGAGAGACAGGATATGTTTGGACTAAGACAGTTTCCAGCCATGACCTATGACTAAGCCAAATGGGACCATGAGAGGCCTCCCTTTGCCTGCCAAAAGAGCACAGCCTCAAGTGTCTCTCAGAGCAGCTCTAGGCCAGGGGAGGTGGTAAGGTTTCCCTGAGAACACAGACAAGGAGTTTTGAAGTTCTCCTCAGTGGACTGTGCAGGGTTGAGTGCGGGTGAGGCAGCACCTTTCCTCAGGGAGTCCCAAGAATGAGCTGAATGCCTTGCTGAGTCTGCAGCAGGTCAGGCACAGAGGAACGAGGCCAAGAGAGAAAAGGTGGACCGCGACAGGCCCTGGGATGGTGGCTCCAGAGCCCTCATCTCCTGCCACCTCAGAGACACTTCCTGCTGCCAACTAATCCGGCTCCTCCCTTTCTTCAATTGCTCCTGGATCCGAGAGGAAGAGGCAGGGATGCTAAGAAACTAGACCAAGGCTTGCCAAGAAGAAGAGAGTCAGAAAAGGAAAAGCTTTACCTGAGCAAAGGGGTCTGGTAAGGACAGAGCTGGAGCTCTAGCTGATGGGGTTCCTAGCATTGCAGTGGTAGCTCTCACTTTCCCCAGATATCCAGGGACACTGAGAGTGGTCCCCCCATGGGATGCAACTGCCCCATGACTGGGAGGCTCCCAGCTGTTCTGCACATTCTCTCCAGCCTGTTCCAGGGAGCAGGCCAGGGTGATGAAGCAGGTCCCATCCTTCATGATCTGGGAGCTGGCAAAGATGTTTGGCTCCTGCAGCCTCTCTGAACCAAGAAGGGAAAGCTTGAGCTATGAGACGGCTCTGGTCTGGCCAAGCAGGGTAAAGGAAAGCTCAATTTCATATGTGGGGCCCTCCAGCCCTCCTTACCATAGACAAGCAGGGTGAAATCCCTGGTGATAATGATTGAGGAAGTATGCAGTTACCCAGGCTTATAGGCTTATAGTCCTGCGGCCTCAGGGGGCTGATCTGACGAGAGTAGCTGTGGTGGGGAATGCTCAGTTATCTACTGGAGGGTCTCTGAGTCTCAAGAACCAGAACTGGTTTGCCTGTTAGTCCTTGTAAAACAGCAACACGCTCTCGAGAGCTCCATGTAACACTTTCTACCTCTTGCTCTGCTGGGACTTCCAGGGGCCGAGTGGCCAACTCCCCAAGGATATCTTCCCCACTGTATCCTCTCCCAGTGTTCCTGACCCTGTAGAGAAAGAAGAGAACCCACAACCTCAGTGTCAGTGTCTCCCCACCCAGTGAGGGAAGCCACAGGCTCCATCCAGCTCCTCCTGTGTTAGTCCCTCCAGCCTCCCCACCAGCTCCAGTGAGTCTTCTCCTCCCACTGCCATGACCACACAGACCACCACCCACCCACCCCAGACTCCCACCCTCCCAAGTGCATTAGCCCCCTTGCCCCAGGGTCTGAAGGGAACCAGGACTACTTCTTCCACCCTCTCTGTCAACCCCAGAGCTGTTCAGGCCCCTAGGCAGACTGAGGAACCAGGTACCTATGCAGAAGTGAGGCACTGAGATAGGGTGGGAGCTGCTGTTACTGAATGGGTTCTTGACCACGCAGGTAAAAGTTAGAGCACTGTCCCCAAGCCTCAAGGAGACTCTGAGGACAGACTCTCCACAGGACACAACAACAGTCTGGGGTCCCTGCTGTTGTGAGGCTGCAGTGATGGGAAATACCCTGTGAAGGATGGAGCCTGACCATTAGCACTGCCTTGCCATTGGGGTGTCAGCCCAGAGAGAGAAGGGCTCTCTGGAAGACCCCACCCCTGACGGGTTGACACAACCCTATCTGCTACCCAGAATCCACCTGACACCATACCACACTAAGTTAGTGCTACCACAATGATTATCAGAAAGGCCAGAGGGCCCCTCCCACCAGCTTTGGGCCCACGCTACCCCAGTGAGCAACCCAACCTCAAGTCCCAGCAACCCACTTCCATTGTGCCCTGGTCCTGTTGTGAGGAGTAGGCCATAGTCAGCCCAGGCCTGATTTATGGCAGACACGCCTTCTCCCCAGCCATGTGGACCTGACCAGAGAGCAGCCCCATCAACTCCACTAAAAGAGTGCCTTCATCTAATAGGAAGATTTCCTATCACAGAATCTAAGAAAAAATGTCTGTGAAGGTTCTCTGCAGGCCTTCCCATGTCCATCCTCACTCATCACCTGTCCCCCTCGCTCACCGCAGGGGAACGGCTCTGCCATGGCACCCCGACACCTTGCACATCTCTCTCAAGCAAAGGTTTCAACCTCTGCTAAACTGGGTCTTGGCAAAATGCCTTGTGATCCACCCAGGACACGAGAGTTCAGGTGACCTATGAGGCACGGCCTTGAAGCCATCTCCCCTGGGAGGCTGTCATGAGACCATTTCCCCTGGCCCCTGGGGTTCTGATGCAGTATGGGACTTCCTGTCCTGAGAACACAGCTGCATTCTCTAAGTCCTCTTTGCTGAAGCTAGAATTGGCCTCTCCGCGTCTGCGTATTCCACTGCTCCCACTGCAGCCATCTGGCCCCTTTTGTTTCAGTGTCATCTTTTCTGGTGTGGAACAAGTGCCCAGGGATCTGGAACCCTTGGCTACTCTTCCATTCATTATATGAATAATCTACTGTCTGAGTCTCAAAGTGGCTCAGCGTAGCATCTTTTATAGGCCTTTCTCAGTGCTGTGTGGGCTTGACACTCACTCCATTGCTTCCTTTGTAGTTTCTCCCGCTAAATTTTTTTAAATTTATTTAAGGAATTTGATAAGAGCATCCCTCTGCATCTGCACAGGCCTTTCCAAACCACTTTCATATGCCTTTCATTCTCACGAGAAGGTGTTGTTCCCACTTTAGTAATAAGGAAGCTCCAGGTCACAACAGGAGGTTGTGGAAAAACTCAGTTCTCAGAGCCTGAAATCCCATTCTCTGACCACTACTGTCCCAAGAGCTCTGCTTCAGGTGGTCTGGGGTAGGTTCTGCACGATGCAGACTACATGCATCTTGGAACTGACTGTGGCTGATCCTCCATCTCATGCCTCCACAATTCAGCCTCTCTGGAAATGCTCAGGCTCCTTGTGATACATTAGTCAAAGAGTTGTGAGGGTCACAAGGAATCGTCTAGACCTGCATGACCTGAGATTATAGCACATGCACACAGACTTACACACCCACACGCACGTGTGCACACACACGTACACACACAGAGCCTGGCTCCCATAGAGGCAGCACCTCAATGAAAATTGCACATTCCTAAAGTAAACCTGTGTACACAGCAAATAGACGAGCCTGGGAGGCAGTGGAGGGGTGGATTTACCTATGAAAAGACCAAAGAGGAGCAAGCACCATGGTAAAGAATGGGCCACAAAGTGCACCTGCAGAACTACTTGTCACATGGCAGCAGATGATGAACTATGCATGTGTAAATGTCAGCTTACTACCAGTTCCTGTTTTTAGTGTCACCACTTTAATCACATGTAGTTTATGTGTCACAAGATATGAAGATGAGGGGACACAGAAGAAAGAAGGGTGAGAAACACCTGAACGAGCCACTTAAAAGCCAATGCTGGTGACATCACAGCCTTGCTTTAAACCCCTCAGGGGTCTACCACCCCCACAAGGCTAAAGTTGGGGGTCAAAATCCTTGTGGAGAAGGCCCTTCATGATTGGCTTGTGTCTTGCCAACCTACCTGGCTGCACTCTCTGTCACCAAGTCTCACAGCTTGGACTCCAGTCACCACAGGCTGCTTCTAAAGCAGTCCCCTTAGGATTTCTCATTTTTGTAAATGCAGCTCTACTCCCTCAGGCTGTCTTACTGATTGGATTGCCCTAGTGTCTGCCATCTACCTCACCTACCTCACCCTAACACCCTCCTATTGCCCATCTCAAGTCATCACCACCTTGGGAAAGGCCTCCCTAAAGCCCCAGGCTAGGATGGTGCTAGGACATCCATTCCCTCTTGCTGTTGAACATCAGGCCTGTGGTTATGGGTCAGGACACTTGTACTACCAGCCTCCCAGTTCTCAGGCCTTCCAACTCAGGCTGGGACCTACACCATCAGCTTCCCTGGTCCTCCAGCTTGCAGTCACCAGGTCGTGAGACCACTCAGCCTCCATAATCATGTGAGCCAATTCCTATTAAAAGAGAGAAAGGGAAATACATATGAGAAGATATATTTGTCTTCTCATCTAAGTGTAAAAAGCTTTGAGTTTGTCAAAATTCTATAGTCTTTCATATTCTTCCAATCCGTGGTAGCATATATATACTACAAGTCAATACAACATTTAAAATAAAGTCCAAAAAATGCAATTGTGTAAAATGCAAGGTTGTCTTAATTGCACAGTGAATGAGGGTTCGTTGGGGGCTGGTGGTGAAGCAACACAGCTGAGTTTGTGGTTGTGGCTGCCAGACCCAAATCTCAACCCAGGCTGGAGTTTGATGCTACCTGGAGGCAATGCCCAGTTGATGGGGGTGATTCTGGGCCTGTAGCTGGCTGGACTCCCAGGAAAGTAGCAGGGATTTCAAAAATTTTCCAGTCAGTCACACCCATTTGCTGGGCTGGTTGAAGGATACTGAGAAGGAAAACACTGGAGATGCTGGGGCCAACATCACTGGATGTTGCTCCCTGATTCTCAGTGCTAGTGCCTTTGCCTCCCTGTCCTGATGAGAATATTAGTTCTCCCCATGTGAGGACAGGGCACACTTAACAAATGCATCGTACCAAAATTTATATTAATTTAGGTTTTACTATGCTTAAATGATAATACTTAAATTGGATTTTGTGTATCACAAGACTGTGTCCTCCTATGGTCACAACTTCAAAGGAGGTCATTTCAATGATGTTACTTTCCTAAATCTCAGTTTTCTCATGGAGATAAAAAGAGTATAATGGAGATAAATGGAGATAAAAGAGTATAATCCAGATAGGGTTTATCTTAGAATTAAAGGAGAAAACATATATAAAGTTCTAAACACAAAGTCTTACTCATAGTAATTACCCAATAAATGTTAGTGATGATTTTTAGTATTACCAATCTCTCTGAACTCCTTTCTGCCTTTGTCCTCACCTCCCACACAGACTGCTCCTGCTCTCATGCTCTGTACCCAGACTCCTTCAATAGATTCCTCACCTGTCTTCTCATCCCCAGGCTCATCCATTCCACCCATTCTCCCTCCACTCTGCAACTCCAGGAAGCTTCCTACTCCTGCTGTATCCTTGTTGCCTTTAGCTTGCTTTATCTGGCCTCTGGTAACCTCTCCTGACCATATGTCCTGCAGTCCCCTCTAGACAGCCCATGTTCTAGTCACAGGACCAAGACTAGAGTGAAACAAGACAGGCTCCTATTGTGCAAAATTGAAAGATTTTGGAGATTCTGTCACTTTCAAGATTGTGCAACATCAGATGGTGACCAGCCTCTAAAGATGCTTTCCATGGACAGAAGCCTATTATCTTAATGGTTCCTCTCTCTCTCCCTTCTTCCTTTGATCCCAGACTTCCTGAGTTCAAGTCCTTAATAACTATAAAACTTATAGTAAGCTATTTAACCACTCTCCACCTCTGTTTTCTCATTTATAGAATGGGGATGATAAAAGATATCTCATAAAACTATTGTAAGATCAAATGAGTGAATATATTAAAGTGTCAGAAGACGGCCTAGCATTCTGTAAGCTTTCACTGAATATTAGCTAAAACTACACACACTGCCAGCCTCAAGTTTTCCTACCAAGTCCCCTTAATGTTACAGCCAAAGTAAACCAATGACCTGAAGCCCGAAACACAAACTACAGCATAGCCAGCTATTACACTACTGACAAGAAGAAGGAGAATAAGACAGTTTCCCAAGTCAGGATATAGGGAATCATGCCGTTCTCCAACCTACCTTTTCAACTCAGTCACCTCTACACTGTCAATACAATGTCCACCCTCACTGCAGTCTCCCTGATGCCTTTGTCCATAAAAAGTCCTTCATTGCATGTGACAGAAAGTTAGCACAAACTGCCTTGAGCAAAATAGAAAATGTATTGGGTCACTGTATTAGTTACCTGTTGCTGTGTAACAAATTGCTCCAAACTTCATAGCTAAAAGCAATAAGCATTTTGATGAAAATAAAAAATTGAAAAAAATTTTAAAACCAAGCATTTATTATCTTACAGTTTCTCTGGATAAGGAATCTGGGCATGGCTTAGCTGGGTGCCTCTGGCTTAAGGTACTCACACAGCTAAAATACGGTGTCAGCCAGGGTTGCAGTCATTTCAAGGCCCTCCTGGGGAGGATCCACTTCCAGTCTCACTTATGTGATTCTTGGCTGGCCTCAGTCCTAATGGACTGCTGGCCAGAGGAATCAGCTCCTTGCTGGGTGTTGGCCAGGGACCTTCCTCCGTTCTTTGTTTGGAACCCTCTCCCTAAAGTATTTCACAAAATGATATCTGGTAGGGAGACAGAGATAGTGGGAAAGAGAGAGAAGGAAAGAAGGCAAGAGAAAGAGAGAGAGAGCATATACACACACGTGCTAACCTAAGATGGAAGTGACAGCTTTTTTGTAACCTGATCTCAGAAGTGACATCCCAGGACCTCTGCCACATCCTATTCACTTGAAGCAGGTCACTAAATCCAGGCCACACTCAAGAAGAGGTGATTACACAGAGGCATGAATGCCAGGAGGTAGAGATCTTTAGCAGTCACCTTAAGGAGCCAAATTTAGAACCCAAGTCCCTTGATGTCAAAGCAAGTGATGCTCCACATCAGTCACAAATGAGGCCCTGAATAGACTTGGGACCTTCACCTGCCTGTGCAGATGGGAGGAGTCTGTGGTGTTTCATATAAACAACCCTCCCTCTGAGACACACACACTTACGCATACACACGCACACTCACACACGCATATACATGTGCGGAAGCTGTGGTAAGTGCATCCTCCTTCTGTCTCAGATCTGAAAATAGATCATCATGGTGGCACCAAAGAGTCACACACAAGACTGGGCTCCTGGGCCTTTCTCCAGTAAGCCACAGAGGAGTCAGCTGCAAATATTCTCTTCTGTTCTATGGACCTCTCTCCTCTTCCTGCTCATGGGTAAGTCCACTTTATGGCCACCACTTCTTGCAACTGGTGTTCTTCTGAGGCTGGTTGCATTCCCTGCCTGGGAGATTCTTTCCTTTTTTTTTTTTTTTTTTAAACGGAGTCTTGCTCCGTCGCCAGGCCGGAGTGAAGTGGCGCAATCTTGGCTCACTGCAACCTCCGCCTCCTGGGTTCAATGATTCTCCTACCTCAGCCTCTGGAGTAGCTGGGATTACAGGCGTGCATCACCATGCCCAGCTAATCTTTGTATTTTTAGTAGAGGTGAGGTTTCACTATGTTGGCCAGGGTGGTCTCGATCTCTTGACCTCGTGATCCACCCACCTCAGCCTCCCAAAGTGCTGGGATTACAGGTATGAGCCCAATTCTTGTTGGTAAAACCAGGAAACTCCTCGCCTTGCCAGAAATTACTCTGCATGTGTGCATACTCGTGTACCATAAAGGGAGTGACATTCTAGCCCTGGTCTCAAATAACTCTGGGCTCAAACTACATTTCTCTCACCCTCACACTTTCCTAAGAAATGCCAAGTATGTAATGAGTTTGTTCCTTGTATAGTGTGGATAGAACCCACAGAAGGATCCAGGAAAATCCCCTGATGAGAAGCCACCTAGCAATTCCTAGGGATGGAGATAACTTCTGGAGCTTCTTTCTACATATCCTGCCTTGGTTATCACATATGCTGGCTTTATTACTGAGGCTTCACTGGGGACCTGGAGGCGGTTGGGTGACCCTGGGCAAGGTGGTGTCTATCTGGATATCCTTTTGTCCTCAACCTTATTCCTCCCTATCAAGGCCCGACTCCTGGGAAACATCTCTCTGCTGCATGGCCCGGAACCCCGCTGTCCAGCGGATAGAGCCAGTCCAGTACCCCAGAGAGGATCTCAGCCACCTGGGACTGTAGCAGCTACTGTCCTTCTGTGGTCCCACTTTGTCCAGGGTTTCGGGGATGATGGTGCAGGTAGCACTAGAGATCCGAGAGCAGTGGGAGTTGGCTGTTGGTACCTGAGGGGAGCTCTAGAAACACTCCTAGATGCGGATATGGGTGAACAAGGAGCCTAGACCTCAGGGCTGAGGTCCAGTCTGACCTCTCTTCATTTTCAATTTTATCTTGGCTCACCAAAAAAAAACACAGAAAGCAGCAAGGCTGTTTATGTCTACATCCAATCTTTGGGATATTCCTTGATTGTGTTGAGCAAACCTGAAATAAGCTACATTTAAGGTCATCCAAGCCTCAAATGATCATTGCAGTGAATTTCAAACAGATCAGAGCAAAGAGGCATATCCTCCAGTCTGGCTCCACTAATTAGGATGACCTCAAATGGCTCCACTGATTAGGATGACCTCAAACGACCTCTTTTGGTCTGAAAGGAGGATGCTTTTGTATCTCCGAAGAGTCGTTTCAGGAACTTAAAAGGCAGTCGAGTGAAAAGACCCCTCTCACTTTAGTATCAGGAGCATCTAAAATTAAATATTGCTCCATCATTTATTAGTGGTGTGGGCCTCTATTTCTTAAGTGTAATAGTTAGTAGAATGCATCATGCAACACTGTTACAGATTGAAGATCTGTACACACACACACACACACATATATATATATAGTGGCACATAGTTGGCAGAAGCTATGATTGTTATTATAATAATTAATTACTGTTATATGCATTCTTTGGAAACTATTAAAAAACAGGTGAGTCAAATTCAGTTATTGCAATCTTTGAACGCTCTTTTATGATTTATCCTATGGTGCAATTCAAATAAAATGGCTGGTACTGGGGACCTGTCACTGTACTGGGAGCTGCATTGCACTGTTTTCTGCAACAAGATTTGCCCTGTGAGGCCTACATCCTGTCCCCTCCACTGACGGTCTGTGAGGCTTTGTTCATGATTTTTGTCTGACGTAAGAAAATTTGAAGTCAAAACAAGTCATATACACCCAGCCAAAACCCAGCAGCTCCTGGGCTTCCAGGATACAGATGGACAGTACTCCTGGCCTTCCTACTTCAGGGGCATCCCAGGACATAGAATCTGGACTCTGTGACTGATCAACCCTGTAATCTCAGGGAAGTGGCTTAAATTCTCTAAACATCAGCTCCTCATCTGTAAAAAGGGGCTAATTATAGTGTAGTTATGAGAATTAAATGAAATAATTTACATAAAGTACCTAATGCACACATAGCAATCGTAAGCAGTGTCTTCCAGAAGAAAAGGGCTCTCTTTTAGAAAATCTCAAACCAGCCTCACATCAACTCAGCTTGAATCTGCCTAAAGAATCCACCTGACCTGACCTTCTCATTTCCAGTATCCCTAGCCCTGCATGCTCCATAGCTGCCTCTCCACAAGGTGAAAGTGCTTGACTGATGGAGGTCTAAGCAGAGAACCCCCATGACCTGCACCAAGCAGCCTCTCTCCTTCCTGTGTCTGCATATTCTGTAACTTCTGGGTTTTCAGAGCTTGCTTCAGCTTTCTTCCACCCCTCCAGGCTATGCTTTTGCTACTTTTTTGTCTCTAACATTTCCTACTTATTTTCCCACCCAGAATTCCTGGTGGAGTCTGGGTCCCAAACCCGTCTGATTTGGTCTAGAATTTCCAAAGTTCTCTCCAGAGCCTCAGAAGCCCTGGAATCTGGGAATCCAAGCTGGGGTCACCCAGAAGACACCCACAGGGTCCCTACAAGAAAATTAGCTGCCTTGGCCAAATACCAGCTTCCTAGATGCCTTGGTAACAATGTTTATCAGGAATATGATCTTGCCTAAGATGAGGAAATCAGGAACTGTATTGGTACCACCAGCTATTCCCACCCCCAAACCTGGCCAAGCTAAAGTCAATCTGAGATCCCATGGACAATGAAGGGAAAGATAGGGTGAGGTAGAGGTAGGAGAAGTTCCTTTAATTCCCGACACTGCTATGAGAATTCTCAAACATTCAGAAAAGTTGGAGCATTTACACTGAACATTCATATGCCTACTACCTCGGCTCTAACACAAATGTTTTACTTTACTTGCTTTATCATTCACCTGTTCATCTAACCATCCCTCTACACACCCATATTTTTAAAAACATGCTCCTTTTTACTTCATTGGCTCTTCATGATTTGCAGCAACCTGCTTTCATTTAATTTTTATCATATCCCTTGAAGAAAGTGGTGCAGGTATGAGCATTTAAATCCTTTAGATAAGTAAGTAAACTGATTCACTGAAAAATTCAGAAATGTACCCAAAGTCACAAGGCTAATTCCCCTACAGGAACAGAAACGCAGAAGATCTGTTTCACAGATTGTTGTGGCTACTTTTAAGGGAGACAGTGTTTGGAGAATGGAGGAATTAATGACTTTGCTAGGCAATGGACCTAGAAGAAGGAGGACAACAATCTCATTTCATTTCTCAGCATCTGACATTTATGCCCAATGTATATTCACAGAGTGAAAGAAAGAAGGCTAGCTCAAGGAGTCTAGCTGCTCCTGCAAGTCCCTCTTCTATCTCTGCAGGACTAAGAGCCTCTGGAAAGGACTCAGCCCCAACAGTGGTGTCAGGGATCCTAGGGGGTTCTGTGACTCTCCCCCTAAACATCTCAGTAGACACAGCGATTGAGCACGTCATCTGGATTGGTCCCAAAAAGGCTCTTGCTTTTGCACGTCCCAAAGAAAATGTAACCTTTATGGCCAAAAGCTACCGGGGCCGACTAAACATCACCAGGGGGAGTTACTCCCTGTCCATCAGCAATCTGACTCTGAATGATGCAGGATCCTACAAAGCCCAGATAAACCAAAGGAATTTTGAAGTCACCACTGAGCAGGAATTCACCCTGTTCATCTATGGTGAGTTCCAGAGAGTTTCTGTGTTTTGATCTTTTGTGATTTGTGCAAATTTATGGGGTATGTGTGAAATTTTGTTATGTGTATATAATGCATACTGATCAAGTTAGGGTTTTCAGTGTGTCTACTGCCTGAGTACAATACATTCTTGTTAAGTATAGTCACCCTACTCTGCTATCAAAAACTGAAGTGATTCTTTCTATCTTACTGTATGTTTGTACCCTTTAACCCACTTCTCTTCATCATCCCCCCACCACCCACTCCCTACACTCACCCTTCTCAGTCTCTGCTATCTATCTTTCCACCATCTACCTCCACATGATCAAAATTTTTAGTACCCACATGTAAGTGAGAACATGCGATATATGTCTTTTTGTGCCTGGCTTATTTCGCTTAAGATAATGACCTCCAGTTTCAGCCACATTGCTGCAAAAGACATGATTCATTCTTTTTTACGGATTTTTAAATTGTTTAAATATATTTAGAGGGTACAAGTGTAGATTTATTGCATGCATATATTGCATGCTGGAGAAGTCTGGGCTTTTAGTGCACCCATCACCCAAAGAGTGACCTTTGTACTCAATAGATAATTTTTCAACCCTCACTGCTCTCCCACCCCCCCACCTTTTGTAGTCTCCACTATCCATTAGTCCTACTCTGTATGTCCATGTGTACCCATTGCTTCCACTTATAGGTGACAACATGTGGTATTTCACTTTCTGTTTCTGAGTTATTTTAGCTGGATAATGGCCTCCAGTTTCATCCAGGGTACTGCAAAAGACATGACTTCATTCTTTTATGGCTGATTAGCATTCCATGATGTGTATAAATATATGTATGTATGTATATACTGCATTTTCTTTATCCATTCTTCCATAAGGGACACAGATTAATTCTATATCTTTGCTATTGAGAATAGTGCTGCAATAAACATACAAATGCCGGTATTCCTTGCATATATCAATTTCTTTTCTTTTCCTTTGGGGAGATATCCAGTAGTGGTATTACTGGATCAAGTGCTAATTAAATGTTTAGTTTTTTGAGAAATCTTCATATTGTTTTTCATAGTGGCGGTACTAGTTTCCATCCCCACCAAGAGTGTCTAAGAGTTCCCCTTTTCTCCATATCCTGCCAACATGTGGTTAATGTTTAAATAACAGCCATTGTGACTGGAGTGAGATAATATTTCATTGTGATTTTGATTTGTATTTCTCTGATAATTGGTGATATTGAGCATTTTTTAATACATCTGTTGGTCATGTGTATGTCTTCTTTTGAGAAATATCTATTTATATCCTTTGCCCACTTTTTAACGGAATTATTTGTTTTTTCTTGTTGAGTTATTTGAGTTCCTTGTATATTCTGGATATTAGTTCCCTGTCAGATGAATAGTTTACAAATATTTCTGCCATTCAACAGGTTGTCTCTTCACTCTGTTGATTATTTCTTTTGCTGTGCAAAAGCTTTTTAGTTTAAATCCCGTTTGTCTATTTTTGTTTTTGTTGCCTGTGCTTTTGAGGTCTTAGTCATAAATTATTTGTCCAGACCAATGTCCAGGAGAGTTTTCCCTAGGTTTTCTTCTAGTATTTTTATAGCTTCAGGTCTTACATTTAAGTCTTCAACTGATTTTGAGGAGGTTTTTTAATATGATGAGAAATAGGGGTTCAACTTCATTCTTCTGCATGTGACTATTCAATTTTCCCAGCACCATTTATTGAAAAGGTGTCCGTCCACGTCATCGAGGGTGACCACTGCACGCTCCTGGAGGGCAGCGGCCTGGAGTCCATTATCAGCACCCTGGCTGAGCCACACACGTGTGAGCGTGCGGGAGGGCTAGGCCTGCGTCCCCAACTGCCACTGGAGACCGCTCCGCCATCCCCACCTCACCGCCGTGCAACGGGGGCTGGAAGAGTCCTGCCGATGGAACCCTGCCCTGCCCAGGGCCGCCGCCCCCCAAGGCTGCTAGACATAGGCGTTAGGCGTATTCCACCCACCCGCTGCCTCCCATGGCACCTCGGGCCACCAGAGCCCGACTTGGAGACTTCTGGTCTGTGAAGAGCCGGCGACGCCCGCAGGAACCGGGCTGGGCCTTGTGTGCTTGTGGGGTTTGTGCTTGGTCTTTCTCCGCTTCTATTTGCATATTTATTGCATTGCTGGTAGAGACCCCCAGGCCTGTCCACCCTGCAAAGACTCCTCGGGCACCATGCGGGTCCCGCACACTGCACCCATTTCTCCAATGTCCCCTGCAGGCGCGGGTGGCCACCCAGGCCTGCTGGCTGCGGCCCCCTCTCAGGCAGGCCTGGCTCGGCCCACTGCGTGGGAGGTCACCGGCCAGTCCCGAGGAGCCGGGACCCCCGGGATGCGGGCCCACAGTGCCGGGCTGCATCCATGATGCGGAGCTGGCCTCCAGCCCTGCGGACAGCGCCGGGCACCAACTCAGTGTTTGTCAGTGTTTCTCTTTCCAAGAAATGATTCAAATTGCTGCTCGGATTTTTAAATTTACTGTATGTAGCTGTCAGTGTACCACGTCTGGATCCCGTTTCATTTTACACCAATTTGGTAAAATGCTGCTCTTCTCAGCCTTCCCACAATTAAACTGCATGTGGTCTCTTTAAAAAAAAAAAAAAAGTGTCTTTTCTCCCCAAAGTAAGTTTTGTTGCATTTGTCAAAATCAATTGGCTATAAATCTGTGGCTTTATTTCTGTGTTCTCTATTTTGTTCCATTGGTCTATGGGTCTATTTTTATAATACCATGCTGTTTTGGTTACTATAGCCTTATGCTATATATTGAAGTCAAGTAATGTGATGCCTCTAGCTTTGTTCTTTTTGCTTAACATTGCTTTGACTATTCAGGCTCTTTTGTGGTTCCGTATATATTTTAGGATTTTTTTTTTTTTGGCCAGGTGCAGTGGTTCACGCCTGTAATCCCAACACTTTGGGAGGCTGAGGCAGGCAGATCTCTTGAGGTTAGAAATTCGACACCAGCCTGGCTAGCATGCTGAAACCCCGTCTCTACTAAAAATACAAAAATTAGCCAGGGGTGGTGATGGGCACCTGTAATCCCAGCTACTTGCGAGTCTGAGGCAGGAGAATCACTTTAATCTGGGAAGCAGAGATTGCAGTGAGCCAAGATCACGCCACTGAATGCCAGCCTGAGTGACAGAGTGAAAACCTTGTCTAAAAAAAATTTTTTTAAAAAAAGAAGGATTGTTTTTTGTAATCTGAGAAGAATAAGGTTGGTATTTTGATACGGATTGCATTGAATCTGTAGATTCTTTGGGCAATATGGTCATTTTAACAATATGGATTCTTCCTCCATGAGCATGGGATATTTCTCCATTTGTTTGTGTCTTCTATGATTTTTTTCATCAGTGTTTTGTAGTTTGCCTTGTAGAGATCTTTCACCTCCTTGGTTATATTTATTCCTAGGGTTTTTAATAGCTATTGTAAATGGGATTGACTTCTTTATTTCTTTCTTGATTAAATCATTATTTGTGTATAGAAATGCTACTCGTTTTTGTACACTGATTTCTGTCCTGCAACTTTACTGAATTCGTTTATCAAATTTAAGAGTTTTTTGGTGGAGTCTTTAGGTTTCTCTAGATATAAGATCATATCATCAGGCTGAGCATGGTGGCTCACACCTGTAATCCTAGCACTTTGGGAGACCAAGGTAGGTGGATTGCTTGAGCTCGGAAGTTCAAGACCAGCCTAGACAACATGGAAAAACCCCATCTTTACAAAAAATACAAAAGTTAGCTGGGCATGGTGGCATATGCCTGTAGTACCAGCTACTCTGGAGGCTGAGGTGGGAGGATTGCTTGAATCCCAGGAGGTTGAGGCTGCAGTGAGTCATGACTATACCACTGCACTACAGCCTGGGTGACGAAATGAGACCCAGTCTCAAAAAAAAAAAATTATACCATCAGCAAAGAGGAACAATTTGTCTTTCTCTTTTCCACTTTGAATGTTTTTTTATTTCTTTATTTTGCCTGGTTTGTCTGACTAGAACTTTCAGTACTATGTTGAATAAAAGTAGTGAAAGTGGGTATCCTTATCTTGTTCCAGTTCTTAGAAGAAAGGCTTTCAACTTTTCCCCATTTGGTACGATGTTAATTGTGGAATTGTCATATATGGGCTTTATGATTTTGAGATATATTCCTTCTATGCCTGGTGTGTTAAGAAATTTTTTCGTGAAGGGATTTGGACTGTATCAAGTGCTCTTTCTATGACCATTGAGATGATCATATGGTTTTTGTCCTTCACTCTATTGATGAGATGTATCACATTTATTGATTTACATATGTTAAACCATCCTTGCATCCCTGGGATAAATCCCACTTGATCATGTATTATCTTTTTGATGTGCTGTTGGATTCTGTTTGCTAGTATTTTGTTGATGATTGTTTCTTCTATGTTCATCAGGGATATTGGCCTGTAGTTTTCTTTTTGTTGTTGTTGCATCCTTGTCTGATTTTGCTACCAGCATGATGCTGGCCTCATAGAATGAGTTAAGGAAAATTCCCCCCACTTTGATTTTTGAGAATAGTTTCAGGAGGATTGGTATTAGTTATTCTTTGTATATTTGGTAGAATTTGGCTGTGAATCCATCAGTCTTGGGCTTTTCTCTGTTGGTAGACTTTTTTATTACAGATTAATTTCACTACTTGTCATTGGAGTCTGTTCAGGTTTTCTATTTTTTACTTATTCAGTCTTGGTAGGTTGTATGTTTCTAGAAATTTATCAGTTTTCTCTAGGTTTTTCAGTTTGTCAGAGTATAGTTGTTCATAATAGTCTCTGATGGTCTTTTGTATTTCTGTAATATCAGTTGTAATGTCTCCACTTTTTCTGATTTTGTTTATTTGGGTCTTCTCTCTTCTTTTCTTAATTAGCCTAGCTAGCAGTTTATTAATTTTGTCTGTCTTTTCAAAGAGCTAACTCTTTGTTTCATTGATCCTTTGCATTTTTTTAGTCCCTACTTCATTGAGTTTTGCTCTGATGTTTATTACTTCTTTTCTTCTGCTAATTTCGGGTTTGGTTTGTTCTTGCTTTTCTAGTTCCTTTAAGTGCATTGTTACGTTATTTGTTTGTGATCTTTATACTTTTTTCATGTAGGCATTTATTTCTATAAACTTCCCTCAGCACTGCTTTTGCTGTACTCCGTAGGTTTTGGTATGTTGTGTTTTCTTTTTCATTTGTTTCAAGAACTTTTTTAAAATTTCTGTCTTAATTTCTTTGTTGACTTAATGGTCAGGAGCATGTTGTTTAATTTCCGTGTATTTGTATCATTTCAAAGTTCCTGTTAATATTGATTTCTAGTTTTATTCCATTGGAATTGAAAAGATATTTGATATGATTTCAATTTTTAAAAATTTGTTGAGACTTGTACTGTGAACTAACAAATAGTTTATCCTGGAGAATGTTTCATCTGCTAATGAAAAGAATGCATATTCTGCAGTTGTTGGATAGAATGTTCTGTAAATATCTGTTAGGTCCATTTGGTCTAAACTCCAATTTAAATCCAAAGTTTCTTTGTTGATTTTCTGTCTAGAAGCTCTGTCTAATGCTGAGAGTGGAGTGCTGAAGTCCTCCAGTATTATTCTATTGCAGTCTCTCTCTCTCTCTCCCTCACACACACACACTCTCTCTCTCTCTCTCTTACTCTCACTCTCTCTGGTAATATTTGCTTTATGAATCTGGGTGCTCCAGTGTTGGGTGCATATACATTTAGGGTTGTTATATCCTCTTGTTGGATTGATCCCTTCATCATTATATAATGGCATTNATGAAAAGAATGCATATTCTGCAGTTGTTGGATAGAATGTTCTGTAAATATCTGTTAGGTCCATTTGGTCTAAACTCCAATTTAAATCCAAAGTTTCTTTGTTGATTTTCTGTCTAGAAGCTCTGTCTAATGCTGAGAGTGGAGTGCTGAAGTCCTCCAGTATTATTCTATTGCAGTCTCTCTCTCTCTCTCCCTCACACACACACACTCTCTCTCTCTCTCTCTTACTCTCACTCTCTCTGGTAATATTTGCTTTATGAATCTGGGTGCTCCAGTGTTGGGTGCATATACATTTAGGGTTGTTATATCCTCTTGTTGGATTGATCCCTTCATCATTATATAATGGCATTCTTTTTTTTTTTTTTTTTTTTTTTTTTTTTTTTGAGACGGAGTCTCGATCTCGGCTCACTGCAAGCTGCGCCTCCCGGGTTTACGCCATTCTCCTGCCTCAACCTCCCGAGTAGCTGGGACTACAGGTGCCCGCCACCTCGCCCAGCTAGTTTTTTTGCATTTTTTAGTAGAGACGGGGTTTCACCGTGTTAGCCAGGATGGTCTCGATCTCCTGACCTCGTGATCCACCCGTCTCGGCCTCCCAAAGTGCTGGGATTACAGGCTTGAGCCACCGCACCCGGCCTATAATGGCATTCTTTGTCTTTTTTTTTTTTTCACTGTTTTCGACTTAAAATCTGTTTATCTGATATAAACATAGCTAGCTACTCCTGCTTGCTTTTGATTTCCATTTGCATGGAATTGTTTTTCCATTTCTTTACTTTCAGTCTATATATCTTTACTATTAAGGTGAATTTTATATAATTAACATATAGATGGATCATGTTTTTAAATTCATTCAACGATTCTATGTCTTTTAAATGGATAATTTAATCCATTTACATTCAAAGTTATTATTGATATGTGAAGCTTTTTCCTATATACTGTTGTTTTCTGGTTTTCTCATATATTCTTTGTTTTTCTTCTCTCTTATTGTTTGTCATTATGGTTTGGTGGGTATCTGTAGTGACATCATTCAGGTCGTTTCTCTTCACCCTTTGTATGATTGTTTTACAAATGAGTTTTATACTTCTGTGTGTTTCCATCATGGTAAATCTCATCTTTTGCTTATAGGTTTAGGACACCATTGAGCATTTCTTGTAGGACCCCATCTAGTGGTAACAAATTCTCTCAGCATTTACTTGTCTGAGAAAGGCTATTTCTCCTTTTTTATGAATAATTTTCCCAGATATAGTATTTTTGGCTGACACTTTGAATATGTTACTCCATTCTCTTCTGGCCTGCAAAGTTTCTGCTGAGGAATCCACCATTAGTCTGATGGGCTTTCCTTTATAGGAGGCTAGATGTTTTCTCTTACTGTTTTATGATTTACTCTCTGACTTTGGACAGTTTGACTGTAATGTGCCATGGAGACCTTTTTGCATTGTATTTTCCTGAGAATCACTGAGCCTCCTGTATCTGGGTGTCTAAAACTCTTGCTAGACTTGGGGAGTTTTCTTCTATTATTTCATTAAATACATTTTCTAATCAGTTCTTTGTCTCTTTGTCCTCAGGGATAGAAATAATTTGAATATTTTATACTTTATGTTGTCCCAAATGTAACAAACGTTTGGCTCATTCTCTTTTATTCTTTTTATTTATTTATTTATTGTTTGGCTGGATTATTTCAAAAGACCTGTCTTCAAGTTGTGAGATTCTTTCTTCTGCCTAATCTAGTCTATTGTTGAAGCTTTCAAGTATATTTTGTATTTCCTTCAGTGAGTTATTCAATTCCAGAATTCTATTGATTCTGTTTTTTAAATATCTATCTCTTTGGTTAATTTGTCATTCACTTCCAGCATTGTTTTTCTGAATTCTTTGTATTGTTTTTCTGAATTCTCTTGTATCTCACTGAGTTTTTTCTTATTTTTTAATTTACTTTCATGGGGAAGTCTTTTTCCTGAAAATGTGTCCATTGTGTTGTTGGGGTAGGGCACCCTGGCTTTGATTCTGGGTGCATGCAGTAGTATAGTCTCTGTATGATTTGTCTGGCTATAAATAACATTAGTGGTATCTGTGATTTCCTCAGAGGGTCAGGGTGTGGTTATTAACAGAGGCTGTGGTGAAGTTGTGCTGGGGATTGAGATGTCAAGTGGGCCAGTCATCAAGCCACAATGGTGGCAGCATACCTATCTTTATGCCTCAAGGCAGTGTATGCTGTAACTTGTGTTTATTCTTAACAGCAGGCCGAGTTTTAAGTCTCCAGTGGCTTGTTCAGATACCGATAATGGCAGCAGTGGGCTGGAGGGTGGTGAGCAGGTTCTCAGGCCCCTGGGAAACCAGTGTGGCATGGGCAATGACAGTAGTGGGATGATTCTCTGGGTCCCAAGCAGTGTTCATTGATGTTGATGGTGCCCAAAGTGGTGGATTGGGGTGGGCAATCCCCAAGATGCTGGCCTATGTGTTCTCTTTCCAAGGGAGAAGGGGGAAGCCAAGCTGAGTGGGCTTGCGCTCAGGCCCCCCAGTGGTGAAAGCAGACACCAGCTATGGTACATGGGAGCAGGGCCATCCTCAGGCCCCAGGCAGAGTGCTCACGTGAGGACAGTAGCAGCCATAGTGAGGCCCTGCCTCTGGAAAAGATGAGGCCAGGTTCAGTGGCCACAGCCTTGGATGGCAGATAGGGAATATGCATCCCTCTCAGCCTCAGTCCTAGGATGGCTTCCCCCAAGCCAGCACTAGCTGCAGAAGCTTTTGCCCAGCTTGCAACCAAATTGCAGCAGCAACTCACAGCCCACTACTTTACCCAGTCTCAATCACAGCAGCACCCACTTCCTAGGAGCAGAAACCACAGCCCACACCTCTCTTGCTACTTAGTTCTACCCGCAGAGTGCTCCCAGTTCATACTCTAGTCTCAGCCGCAACAGTTTTAGTTTTCCTAACACCTCAGATCCAGCACTCTTGGGCCCCAGGACAGCGTGCAGTCTGCCAAAGGCTAAGTTTGAAAATGGTCCCTTACTATAACTGCAGAGGTCTCAGAAAGAGTATGGAACCCTGTAGGAGCTCCCTCCCTGGAGCAGTTCTGCCCCACAGTCTCCCAGCAGCTCCCTATCATAGTTTCAGGGATCAGGAGGGTCAGAGGGGTCTCATGCGGCCAGGATTTTATGATTCTGCAGTGGAATGTGGGCCACTGGAGGTCTTTCGCTCACCTCTATTCGGAAATCATCTCCAGCTCCCAGCAGATCCCAGCCAGGGAGGCTGTCTCTGTTCCTTCTCCTTCCCTGCTTTTAGTGTTTCCTGTCACATCTCTGTTGAATTCCGGCATTCTCCCTTGGAAAATGTATTTGAAATATGACTGTTTGTATACTACTTTGGTTCTTCTAAGTAGAGGAAGTAGGCATTAAATGCTTCTAGTCAGCCATTTTGAAGCCCCTTCTCTTGATCTTTTATTTTAAAAAACATACATTCTTTTTCTCCAGGAATTTCTCTCTCTAGGATAAATATGACTACTATATTGATCATTTTTCACCTAATTCCGTATACACAGATGTCAAGATTAGAAGACGCACCCATAAATTCCTGACATGTTATATAATCGCCATAATTCATGTAAGTTGTCTCCTACTTGTAGAAATACTGTTTTCGCTTATAGAAATATTGTTTCTAATATTTTCTCTTATAAACAGTGCTGCAATGAATATTCTTGTGCACCTATCTTTTCACACTTATGTGACTAGGTTATATTCTTTTTTTTTTTTTTTT
>NW_016829743.1:109872-116478 GCF_001698545.2 Rhinopithecus bieti | reverse complement strand
GTGGGACCCTCCCGGCCAGGTGTGGGATATATTCTCCTGGTGTGCCCGTTTGCTTAAAGCGCAGTATTGGGGTGGGAGTTACCCAATTTTCCAGGTGTTGTGTGTCTCAGTTCCCCTGGCTAGGAAAAGGGATTCCCTTCCCCCTTGTGCTTCCCAGGTGAGGCGATGCCTCGCCCTGCTTCAGCTCTTGCTGGTCAGGCTGCAGCAGCTGACCAGCACCGATTGTCCGGCACTCCCTAGTGAGATGACCCCAGTACCTCAGTTGAAAATGTAGAAATCACCGGTCTTCTGTGTCACTCGTGCTGGGAGTTGGAGACTGGAGCTGTTCCTATTCGGCCATCTTGCTCCCTAGGTTATATTCTGATGGATAAATCTAGAATATATACATGGGGTCAAGTTACTGAATCAAATGGTATATGCATTTTTTTTTTTTTTGAGACATTGTCCCACTATGTCACCTAGGCTTATCTCCAATTCCTGGGCTCAAGTGATCCTCCTGCCTCAGTCTCCCATGTAGCTGGGACCACAGGTACTTGCCACCATGCCCAGCTTTTAAATCCTGAATTTTTTATTATTATTATTATTACCACTACTATTACCAGTATTTCATAGAGACATAGTCTCATTTTGTTGTCCAGGCTAGTCTCAAACTCCTGGACTCAAGCTATCCCCTTCCCTCAACTTCCCAAGTAGCTGGGACTACAGGCATGTGCCACCATGCCTGGCTTTAAAATCCTAAATTTTTATTTATTATTATTTTATTTTGTAGAGACTGGTTCTCACTATGTTGCCCAGGCTGGTTTCAAACTCCTGGCCTCGAGCAATCCTTCCACCTCAGACTCCAAAGAAGCTGGTATTACAGGCACCACTGCACTCAGCTTAGTATATATATTTTTAATGTTGCTAGATATTGCTGGATTTCCCTCCATGTTACCAAGTAACCCTCCCACTAGCAATGTTTGAGAGAATATTTCCTTATATTCTCAATAACAATGTATTGTCAAACATTTCTTTATTGATAAATTGAGTAGTTAAAATAGTATTTCATAGTTTAAATTTATATTTTAAATTGAAGCATCTCTTCATGTTTTAAACTGAGCATTTCTTCATGTTTTATGTTTGTTTTGAGACAGTCTTGCTCTGTTGCCCAGGCTGGAGTGCAGTAGTACGATCTCAGTTCACTGCAACCTCCACTTTCTGAGTCCAAGCAATTCACATGTCTCAGCCCCCCAGGAAGCTGGGATTACAGGCATGCACCATACGCCTGGCTAACTTTTGTATTGTTAGTAAAGAGAGGGTTTTGCCATGTTGGCCAGGCTGGTCTTGAACTCCTGGCCTCGAGTAATTCACTCTCCTCAGCCTCCCAAAGTGCTGGGATTATAGGCGTGAGCCACTGTGTCTGGTCATCTTTTCATGTATTAAATAGCCATTTGTATTCTCTTTTCTGTAACTTTCTATTAATATTCTTTACTCATCTGTATTAGTGTGAAAGGGAAGCTGTAACAGAATACCCCAGAATAGATGGCTTAAACAACAGAAATTTATTTCTCACAATTCTGGAGACTAGAAATCCAAGTTCAAGGTGTTGGCAGGTTTGGTTTTTCCTAGAACCTCTCTCTTCAGCTTGTAGTTGGCCACCTTTTCACTGTGCCCCCAGTCATTCCTTTGTCTGTGTTGTCCATGTCCTAATCTCTTCTTATAAGCACATCAGTCATATTGTATTAGGGTTCACCCTAACAATTCCATTTTAACTTAATTACCTCTTCAGATACCCTGTCTCCAAATACAGTCACATTCTGAGGTACTCGGGATTAGAACTTCTACATATGAATGTTGTGGTGGGACAGAATTCAACCCTAACATTCTACCCTCTGGACTCTCAAAATTCATGTCCTTCTCACATGCAAAACACATTCACCCCATTCCAACAACACCAGAAGTTTTAACCCATTCCAGCATCAACTCTAAGTCCAAACTCCATCCAAATATTATTTAAATCAGGTATGGGTGAGACTTGCGATAGGATTCATCCTGAGGCAAAATTCTTCTTCAGTTGTGAACCTGCGAAACCAGACAAGTTATCTGCCTCCAAAATTCAATGGTGGAACAGGCATGGAATAGACATTGCCATTCCAAAAGAGAGACATTGGGAAGAAGAAAAAAGTCACAGGTCCCAAACAAGTCCAAAACCTAACAGGGTAAATTCTATTAGATGTTAAGGCTCAAGCATAATCCTCTTTGGCTCAGTGCTCTATCCTCTGGGCCCACTGGAGTAGCAGCCCCACCTCCTTGGCTCTGGGTGGCAGTTCTGCCCACTGGAATCAAGGAGGAAACCACCTCACCCTACCCAAGGCTTATGCCCTCTAGGCCAATGGTGGCAGTGGCATCTCTGCCTACTTCTGAACTCCCTGTGGGGTCACTGTTCCCTTTTCTTGAAGGATAATACATGTTTGCAGCTGTATGAGCTATATTGACTTGTTTCATAAAATCCCAGAAGCCTGACACACTCCTTCATTTGTCCTGTCTCGGTCCTTTACAGTCCACACTTGCAGCATTTTTGCTGAGGTGGTCCAATCTCATAACCTCTTTAGCAAACATTGCCAAGCCACAGTCTTTGTGTTCTCTCCAGACACACTTTCTCATTTTTCACAATATGAATAGGCTGAAATTTTTTCAAAGCTTTAAATTCTGGCTCCATCTTGCTTGACAATTCCTTATTTAACCTCTCTCCTCTCACATTTTATATAAGCAGCAAGGAGAAACCAGGTAGTGCCTTCAACTCTTTGATTAGAAATCTCCACAGCTAAGTACCCAAATTTATCACTTAAACATTCTGCTTTCCGCAAAACACTAGAATACAACGTGGCCAAGTTCTTTGCTACTTTATAACAAGTATACCCTTTCCTCCAGTTTCCAGTAACATATTTCTAATTTCTGTCTGAGACCTCACCAGCAATACGTTTAATATTTATATTTTTACCAACATTCTGCTCATGATGACATATGTATATCTCTAAGGTAATAGCAGCTTTCCCTGCAGTGTTCCTATTTTCCTTCTGAGTGCTCACAAATTCTCGTTAACATTCATATTTCTACCCAGAGTCTCTTGAAGACAATCTAGGATTTTTCCAGCACATACCTCAAAATTCTTCCAATCTCTACCCATCAGCCCGTTCCAAAGCCATTTCACATTTTTATATTGTTAGAGATTCATCCCACTTCTGGTATCAAAATCTGTATTAGTTTGCTAGAGCTTCCATAACAAAATACCACAGACTGACTAGCTTAAACAACAGAAATGTGTTCCACATTTCCCCAGAACACAATTCTGGAGGCCAATGAAAGTATCAGCAGGCTTGGTTTCTTCTAAGGCCTCTCTCCTTGGCTCCCAGATGGCCACCTTCTCTCTATGTCCTCACATGTGTGTCCCTCTGTCTGTATTGTCTACGCTGTAATCTCCCCCTCTTAAAAGGATACCACTCATATCTGACTAGGGCCCATCCTAATGGCCTCATTTTAACTTAATTACTTTTATCTCCAAATATAACTCCATCTTCAAATGCAGTCACATTCTGAGGTGCTGCAGGTTAAGACTTTAATATCTAAACTTTGCAAAGATACAGTTTAGCTCATAACACCATCTTTCTCTCAGGTAGTTTGATCGTTTTCATTGATTTGTAGGGTATTCTGTATCTATTAAGGAAATGGAATTCTATGCAGTTAATAAAATTAGAATGAATCAACATGTGTTGACATACGACATACAATAATTTCCAAGATATACTGTTAATTTTTAAGGTCCAAAACAGTGTATAAAGTATGCATATATCTGTCTATATCTAGAATATCTCTGGAAAGATCAACAAGAAACCCATAACAGTAATTGTCTCCAGGAACAGTAATTCTTGGGGAGAGTAAATAAATGGCTGGAGGCTAGAAAGCTTACTTTTTCATTATGTACCTTTTGTATTTTCTCAATTTTTTTATATGTATTACCTATTCAAAGAAGAAATATTGGGCCAGGTGCAGTAGCTCATGCCTGTAATCCCAGCACTTTGGGAGGCCAAGACAGACAGATCACCTGAGGCCAGGACTTTGAGACTAGCCTGGCCAACATGGTGAAACTCCATCTCTACTAAAAATACAAAAATTAGCCGGGTGTGGTGGTGTGTGCCTGTAATCCCAGCTACTCAGGAGGCTGAGGCAGGAGAATTGCTTGAACCTGGAAGGCAGAGGTTGCAGTGAGCAGTGATCGCACCACTGCACTCCAGCCTGGGTAACAGAGTGAGACTCTGTCTCAAAAAAAAAAAAAAAACAAAAAACAAAGAAAGAAATATAGCTTAATGAAACATTCACACATGTGCACATACATGGTGAACAGTGGAGATGGGGCAAAAGGAAAGGAGAAGACAAGGAAGAAGAGCTAGAAGCACAATTCTAAATTCAGACCAAAAGACACGGGCAACTCAAATTCTAGAGGCACAGTTCCCCACTCCATAGTGTTTGGCGCTGGGCCATTCACCTACTTATTCATCAAACATTCCTGAGTATTTTTCATAAGGCAGGCTGCATGTTAGATGTTCAGACACAGAAATCAGCCCTGTCGTCAAAGAGTTCTCATACTGGTCGGGGAGAAAGAGAAGTAATCAGACTATTAGTCATGCTGAGTCATGGTGATAACACCTGTAGAGGATGTTATGGGAGCACAGAGGAGAGGCCGTCAACCCAGCCTGCAGAGAAGATGTTTCTGCGACAGGTAATGCTGGCCTGTCTCTGCTGCCCCAAACTCCACTATTATCACTCCTTTCTTCTTTCAGTGCTTTTCTGCTGGCAAAGGGATCTGAGCATCTTCCCATGCTGTTGTCTCTGCAGAACAGCTGCAGGAGCCCAAAGTCACCATGAAGTCTGTGAAGGTGTCTGAGAACTTCTCCTGTAACATCACTCTAATGTGCTCTGTGAAGGGAGCAGAGGAAAGTGTTCTGTACAGCTGGACCCCGAGGGACCCCCATGCTTCTGAGTCCAATGGAGGCTCCATTCTTACCATCTCCCGAATGCCCTGTGAGCCAGACCTGCCATACACCTGCATAGCCCAGAACCTCGTCAGCCAGACCAGCTCCCACCCTGTCCATGTTGGGCAGTTCTGTACAGGTACCTGGCTTCAACTTGGCCCTTGAGGGAATTCCAGAAACAATGTGAGCAACTGTGGAGTCTAAACCCTAGGGTTCTGGTTGGACACATAGCAGGTGGGTAAGCAAGAGGATAGGCCCCAAAATCCCTTATTCTCTACTCTCAGGGGCCTGAGAGAGGCTGGCAGGACTTGGAAAGCCCAGAACACTGTGATACTCTAAGGTTAGAGCAAGGGAGGAGAAGACAATATGGATACAGGAGTTCTGATGGGTCTTTGCTTGGGTGGAGGTGTTTCCGGGTACCCTCAGAAGGGCAGAGAAGGGGAATGAGAGTCCAAGTATTCAGTGGGCAGAGCCTGGTGGAACAGGTGGTCATGGGGAAGTAGCAGGCATGCCCCTCAGAGGAGGAGGCCAGGAGGAAGAGGAGGGCAGGAGGGACTTCAGTCCCCTCAGTCCCCTTTAGAATGCCTGGAGGCCAAGGGAGTAGGGACAGTGACTGAAGTTGCAATGTCTCATCTCTGACCCCAGATCCAGGAGCCTCCAGAGGAGGAAAAACAGGGGAGACTGTGGTAGGGGTCCTGGGAGAGCCAGTCACCCTGCCACTGGCACTCCCAGCCTGCCGGCACACAGAGAAGGTTGTCTGGTTGTTTAACACATCCATCATCAGCAAAGAGAGGGAAGAAGCAGCAATGGCAGATCCACTCATTAAATCCAGGGATCCTTACAAGAACAGGGTGTGGGTCTCCAGTCAGGACTGCTCCCTGAAGATCGGTCAGCTGAAGATAGAGGACGCCGGCCCCTACCATGCTTACGTGTGCTCAGAGGCCTCCAGAGTCACCAGCATGACACACGTCACCCTGCTCATCTACCGTGAGTCTCTGGGCAGGGCACCCGTCATTAGATTCCTTCTCTGAAAGCTTTCTCCTCTGCTGCCTTCTCCACCTCCCCCTTCTCCAAGGGTCTTCCCTCAGACTGAAATGCCTCAGGCCACTAGGATAGCTATTCAGTTCACACCAGTTGATTCACAGGAGGAAAACTCATGACTAGTTGCTGGACAAGTCTACCTGCCAAAGTGCCCCTGGTTCTAGGCTGCTAGTTAGGCCTCTACCACCCAACTTTAAGTGCTTGCCCCGGTCCTTCTGCATTGAGTCTCAGAAGGGACTAGGAGGCCAGGTGCGGTGGCTCACACCTGTAATCCCAGTACTTTGGGAGGCGGAAGCAAGCGGATCACCTGAGGTCAGGAATTTGAGACTAGCCTGGCCAACATGGTGAAACCCCATCTCTAGTAAAAATACAAAAATTAGCCGGGTGCAGTGGTGGGCGCCTGTAATCCCAGCTACTCCGAAGGCTGAGGCAAGAAAATCGCTGGAACCCCAAGGGGCGGAGGTTGCAGTAAGCTGAGATCATGCCACTTCACTCAAGCCTGGGAGAAACACCGAGACTCTGTCTAAAAGGAAAAAAAAGTGGGGGGGGGGGGGGG
>NW_016829743.1:103531-109574 GCF_001698545.2 Rhinopithecus bieti | reverse complement strand
CAACCCGCATTTTTTTATTTTGAGATGGAGTCATGCTCCATCTCAAAAATAAAGTCAGTCACCCAGGCTGGAGTACAGTGGCACGATCTCAGCTCACTGCAACCTCTGACTTCCAGGTTCAAGGGATTCTCCTGCCTCAGCCTCCTAAGTAGCTGGGACTACAGGCACACACCACCACACCCAGCTACTTTTTGTACTTTTAGTACAGATGGGGTTTTGCCATGTTAGCCAGGCAAGTCTCAAACTCCTGACCTCAGGTGATCCACCTGCCTCAGTCTCCCAAAGTGCTGGGATTACAGGCATGAGTCATGGCGCCTGGCCCCAACCTGCATTTTTATAAACTATTATCATTTCTAATAAGGCCAGAGTTGGCTGGGGTGAAATCAGAGAAGACTGAGGAGAAGCCCTTGATGTCCGAAGACACTGTGGCCTCCAAGAAGTTGGGCCACTCAGCTCCCCTGGACGTGTGGAACAGAATTTGCATTCTGCCTCCTCAGCCTTGGGCCTCACAGGAGCTTGGCTTGGCAATTTGCATGGTTTATGTTTACCTGTTCCTTCACCTGTGCCATTCAGACATGGTCAGCATACCCCCTGCCTGAGTTTGTCAGTGTCTAGGTATCTGTGAAGGGTCACAATCATGGTTTTGTTAAAACCTGCAGCAAGTCGGCCAAGTCCATGCCTATTGCCCACAGTGCCTCAAATATAAAGAAACCTACAAGGTTAAGTAAAAATAAGAATAAATAGGAAACCAATAGAGTCAGTCTTATTGTTTCTTTTAAAGTTGCTAACATTTATTGAGCGTTTACTCTGTCAGGGACAGCGCTTGCCTCTCTGCATCCCTTGTCTCACATCAGTAAGCAAATCAGCCTCAAAGGCAAGCCTTGAAGGGTCTTTACAGCTCACAGAAGTGTTGCGCTCATCTTTGTTGATTGGTTTGCTTGCTTTCACAGCTGTAACTAACTGTATAGAATGAGGTTGTATCTTTCTTTCTTCACTTTTCCTCATTTCCCTTTTTTCTCTCCTGAGCATCAAGAGGTAAAGAGGTGTGTCTGAGATGTCACAAGTAGGGAGGAAAATGCCAGGTGTACTCCAAAATTCCTGTGGCTCCTGGAGGCACTCTGCCAGCAGTATCAACACTTGGCTTCATGAATATATTTTTAATGAATGAAGACAGATGACTGCCCAGGGGGCAGGCCTGATTCCACATGAAGTCTGCCTCTCTCCTCACAGGGAGGCTGGCGAAGCCCAAAATCACGTGGCGCCTCCGGCACAGCAAGGATGGCATCTGCAGGGTCAGCCTGACCTGCTCCGTGAAGGATGGGGGAAACGCCGTCATATACACATGGACCCCGCTGCAGAAGGGAGCTGTTGTGTCCCAAGGGGAATCACACCTCAATGTCTCATGGAGAAGTGGTGAAAATCACCCCAATCTCATATGCACAGCCAGCAACCCTGTCAGCAAGAGTTCCCACCAGTTTCTTTCTGAGAACATCTGTTCAGGTTTCTCTCCATCTCTATTTACTCAGGCCATGGGGCCTTGGGGCCTCAGATCCAAGAGTTTGCATCCTGACTGATTCTTTATGAAGTGCAGTGGGAGGTTGTGGGTGAGAGCTCTTTAGAGTGGCATGCTTCCACAGATATGTGAGAGCCAAGCATGTGATTTTAATGTTCTAATAGCCACGTTAGAAAAAGCAAGAAGAAATAGATAAAGTTATTTTAATAATATGTTTCATTTAACTGAATATATCCAAAATATCATGATTTCAATGTGTATTCAATACAAAAAAATTCATTAGACACTACATTTTATTTTGTACTAAGTCTTTGAGAGCCAGTATGTATTTTACACTTACAGCACATCTCTATTCCAATGCTAAATTTTCACTGAAAGTGTTTAATCTATATTCAGACTTCGTAAAATTACAGTTGAAAAACTAGATTTATGCACCCAAGTTATTCCAAGCACACTTATCAGTTTTTCAAGAAGGAATTGAGTAGCCATTTTTAAATTAAAACTAAAACTAAACAAAAGAAGCAGTTTGGTGTCTCAGTAATCCTAGCCACATTTCAAGGGCTTATGCATAGCTTGTGGCTACCATATTGAACAGCACAGAGTTGGAGGCTTATAGAGAAAATCTGATACGAAGCTGAAATGGAAAGGGATGTGGACCACACAGGAACAAAGGCTGTGTGAGTGGGAGCTAGAAAAGAAGCCCCAGTGGCCCTTACTAAATGCCAAGCGCTATTCTAGGCCTTCAAGCATTTTTGCACATCTTCGCAACAATCCTACAGAGTAGATACTCTCATTTTTCCCCATTATATGGATAAAGAAACTGAGGCTCAGAAAAGATAAGGGACTTGCCCAAGGTCACACCATAAAAGCTGGATTCAAACCCTAAGCTGTATCTTCTGCTCTTCCATAGAAGGAAGCAGAAAAAAGGTATGGCCTACCCAGGATCTGACAATGTTGGTTCAGATTGTGTCTGGCAGACAGATCTAGAGTCCAGCTTAACAGGAATCTGGAAGTCCCCTCATATCATTTACAGAGGGGCAGTGTAACATGGCGATTAAGGGCGCTGTAGGATCTGCACTCGAACCTCAGGTCAGACTCTTGAAACTCTGTGACACTGGGCAAGCCATAAACCTCTCTACCCAGGGACTGTCTGCCTCAGGTACTGCTATAACCTCTTGCCTAGAATAATGCTTGCTTAAAAATTGGTTGTAGAATGAATAAAAAGAAAGACTTTCTGCAATGTCATGGATTTTAAGGGGCAGGTAGGATGGCTGTCATGTTCTGTCCATTGTTTGCTCCAGTGTGTCTTGTCATTATTTGTATTAACATCACTCATTTCCTCCTCAAAGGCCCTGAGAGAAACACGAACCTTTGGATTGGGTTGCTCCCGGTGGTTTGCCTTCTGTGCATTGGGATCTTCAGCTGCTGCATTTGGAAGCAAAAAGGATGGTGTGAGTTTCCGAGATCAATGTTGTCCACCAGCGCTAGGCCATTTCCTTGGGAGGCTTCTGTGCCCTCTCAGAATCCCGTGCTACCCCTTCCTGCCAGCATCTTATTTCTTCTCAAAGCAATGGGAGAGGGGTATCAGTTGAGACTCTTTACTTACAAATAATTGAAGCCCAACTCAAACTAGCTTAGACAAAAAAAAAAAAGGCATGTGGGGGCAGGGAGAGTGATTCATTATTTTTTCACTTAAATCATCAGTCTGTGGGGAAGGCAGGGATAGAGCTGGAGAAACGGAGAAATGTCACCAGAGACTCAAAAGTCACCAGAGCTCTCCACCTTTCATCTCTACTGTGTGTTTTGAGTCAGCTTAACTCTCCAGCCAGCTGAGGGGAGGGATGGGAGCGAGGGGAGGAGTATACACAACACAACAGCTGGCAGCTCCAGACCCACACATACTAACAGCTCCGACACCAGACAGGGAAGAAAATGTGCTAACCTCCAACCCCAATTTAAAGAATGTCAGAAATAGCTCTGATTGGCCCAAGTTAAGGTCATGTGGCTGCTGCTTGGACCAATTTCTATAGCCAAGAGGATAAACTATTATGATTGGCAGCTCCTCTAGAATCCCACTATTGGAGTGGAAATGAAGTAGTTGCCAAAAAGAGCAGAATGCGTAGAACACATAGGATCCCTGGAAGAATTACTGAATTGCAGGCAAACTACTCTGATCATCGGCTATGGCAGAGGAGCTCTCCCTTCTGGAGGGATGGCAGGAAGCTCCAGAGCCTCCATCTCTGCAGAAAGTAGCCCTAGACTCTGGCCACCCCTTCCTACAGGCCTGGCCTCTCATCAGGGTTCATCCTCCTTCCTGAAGCCTTTTCCCTGTCTATGTCCCAGAATTCTCTCCCCTTCTCATTTGACTCTTACAGAATGAAAGACACCTTTCGCCTCACAGCCTCTTGATAAACCTTCTCTAACTTGGTTTCTCAGGTTCAGTCCCAGCCTTCTGTTCCAGTCAAGCTGAGGCCCCAGCAGACACACCAGGTAACATCACCCATGACACAGGCCAAGGGGTCTCTGGTCCAAATGGAAGCTCTAAAGTCTTGCTGCACAAAGTGTGGTCTGCTGGCCAGCAATGTGGGCATCACCCAGGAAGCTTGTTAGAAATGTAAAATCTGACCAGGTGCCGTGGCTCACACCTGTAATCCCAGCACTTTGGAAGGCTGAGGCAGGTGGATCACTTGAGGCCAGGAATTCAAGACCAGTCTGGCCAACAAAGTGAAACCCTGTCTCTACTAAAAATAGAAAAAATTAGCTGGGCATGGTGGTGCATGCCTGTAATCCCAGCTACTTGGGAGGCTGAGGCATGAGAATTTATTTAACCTGGGAGGTGGAGGTTGCAGTCAGCCGAGATCACACCACTGCATTACAGCCTGGGCAACAGGGCAAGACTCTGTCAAAAAAAAAAAGAAAGAGAGAAGAAAGAAAAAAGAGAGAGAGAGAGAAAGAAAAAAGAAAGAAAGAAAGAAAGAAAGAAAGAAAGAAAGAAAGAAAGAAAGAGAGAGAGAGAGAGAGAGAAAGAGAGAAAGAGAGAGAGAAAGAGAGAGAGAAAGAGAGAGAGAGAAAGAGAGGAAGGAAGGGAGGGAGGAAGGGAGGAAGAGAGGAAGGAAGGAGAAGGGAAAGGAGGAAGGAAGGAAGGAAGGAAGGAAGGAAGGAAGGAAGGAAGGGAGGGATGGAGGGAGGGAGAGGGGAAGGGAAGGAAGGGAAGGAAGGGAAGGAAGGGAAGGAAAGAAGAGTCTTGGGCATCACCCCAGAATACTGATTCCAAATCTGTATTTTAATAAGATCCATAAGTGATTCATATGCCCATTAAAGTTTGAAAAGGAAGGTAGCATAGAAACAAAAGCCAAGACAGACTCCTTAGAGATGGTCACCAGAGCTAGGAGAGGCAGTCTGTCATCCAGGGTCTCTAGGATTCCTTGGGTATTAACTATCAACATTTGAATGTGGCCTACAACGAGGATGAAGTTATTGTCTCCATTCTGAGAACAGAGAAACAAAGGCCAGATGGAACAGTAAATCTGTGGTAGAAAAAAATTTAAAACTTAATTAAAATTAAACCCCAGGAGACTGTACAACACCTATTACCTAAGAGCATTGCAGGAAATGGAACTGCTCTGACAGGTTTTGGTGTGGGGAGCTGAGATGCCTGCCCTTACTCCCCAGCTCCCATGCCACAGTGTCCTAAATTTTCACCTTAAACTCTGGAGCTCTGGAGTGCTAAGGAATCCCCAACCTGTACTCACTCTAACCAAATCCTGCTTTAAAAAATAAAAAATAAAAAATAAAAAATAAAAACTGTATGTCACCTCTCATGGCGGGGAATCCCCATGGAGATGGAATCAGAGGCAGGACTGGGCAGGGAGCATATGACAATATGGGCTTTTCTGATGGAAAAGCATAACCAAGAGACAGGGGGCAAGGAAGGGAATTAGGCTGGACTATGAAGCTCCACATCGGCTCCCTCCTCACTACTGGGAGGACAGAGCCCTGGTGTCCCCCAGTCTGAACCCTCCTTCCTTTGGCAGAGGGTAAAGAAATGTTGGGGCCACTACTACTCCCTACCTCTTCTCTCTCCCCCAGAACCCTTCTTGAACCTCCAAGGCCTGCTTCTTTAACCTCTCCAAGGTCTCCTCTTCCCTAGATCCACTGCCACTGCCTTAGTTCATGTTGTCACCAATTTGTGTTTAATTGAATAGTCTTTTTTTTTTTTTTTTTTTTTTAATTCAAAATCAGGCTGGGCGCAGTGGCTCACGCCTGTAATCCCAGTACTTTGGGAGGCAGAGGCAGGTAGATCACCTGAGGTCAGGAGTTCGAGACCAGCCTGGCCAACATGGTGAAACCCCGTCTCTACTAAAAATATAAAAATTAGCCAGGCATGGTGGCACGCGCCTGTAATCCCAGCTACTCTGGAGGCTGAGGCAGGAGAATCACTTGAACCCGGAAGGCGGAGATTGCAATGAGCTGAGACTGCACCATTGTACTCCAACCTGGGCAAAAAGAGTGAAAAAAAATAAAAAAAAA